>NW_027327467.1:300000-582094 GCF_047675955.1 Chlorocebus sabaeus
TCTCTTTGCAAATTCCACAAGAACAGTCTTAGCGAACCTCAGAAAGCTTCTTTTCCGTTTGTAACTAAAGATATTTCCTTTTTCAGCATAGCCCTCTATGGGCTTCCAAATATCAATTTGCAAATTCCACAAGAACAGTCTTATCAAAAGGCTTCTTGAGGGGAAAGTTGTAACTCTGTGAGATGAATTAACAGAACACAAAGCAGTTTCTCAGAAAGCTTCTTTCCACTTTTTAACGGAAGATATTTCCTTTTTCACCATAGCCCTCTATGGGCCTCCAAATATCACTTTGCAAATTCCACAAGAACAGTCTTAGCGAAGGGCTTCTTGAGGGGAAAGCTGTAGCTCTGTGAGATGAATTAACAGAACACAAAGCAGTTTCTCAGAAAGCTTCTTTTCAGTTTTTATCTTTGGATAATTCCTTTTCCACCATAGCCCTCAATGGGCTTACAAATATCACTTTGAAAATTCAACAAGAACAGTCTTAGCAAAAGGCTTCTTGAGATGAAAGCTGTAACCCTGTGAGATGAATTAACAGAACACAAAGCAGTTTCTCAGAAAGATTCTTTTCAGTTTTTATCATAGTATATTTCCTTTTTCTCCATTGCCCTCTATGGGCTTCCGAAGGTCACTTTGCAAATTCAACAAGAACAGTCTTAGGGAAAGGCTTCTTGAGGGCAAAGCTGTAACTCTGTGAGATGAATTAACAGAACACAAAGCAGTTTCTCAGAAAGATTCTTTTCAGTATTTATCATAGGATATTTCCTTTTTCTCCATAGCCCTCTATGGGCTTCCAAACGTCACTTTGCAAATGTCACCAGAACACTCTTAGGGAAAGGCTTCTTGAGGGGAAAGCTGTAACTCTGTGAGATGAATTAACAGAACACAAAGCAGGTTCTCAGAAAGCTTCTTTCCAGTTTTTAACGGAAGCTATTTCTTTTTTCACCGTAGCCCTCTATGGGCTTCCAAATATCACTTTGCAAATTCCACAAGAACAGTCTTAGCGAAAGGCTTCTTGAGGGGAAAACTCTAACCCTGTGCCATGAATTAACAGAACACAAATCAGTTTCTCAGAAAGCTTCTTTTCAGTTTTTATCTTAGGATATTTCCTTTGTCACCATAGCCCGCTATGGGCTTCCAAATGTCACTTTGCAAATTCCACAAGAACAGTCTTAGCGAAAAGCTTCTTGAGGGGAAAGCTGTAACTCTGTGAGATGAATTAACAGAACACAAAGAGGTTTCTCAGAAAGCTTCCTTCCACTTTTTAACGGAAGATATTTCCTTTTTCACCATAACCCTCTATGGGCTTCCAAATATCACTTTGCAAATTCAACAAGAACAGTCTTAGGGAAAGGCTTCTTGAAGGGAAAGATGTAACTCTGTGAGATGAATTAACAGAACACAAAGCAGTTTCTCAGAAAGCTTCTTTCCAATTTTTAAGGAAAGGTATTTCCTTTTTCACCATAGCCCTCTATGGGCTTCCAAATATTACTTTCCGAATTTCACAAGAACAGTCTTAGTGAACGGCGTCTTGAGGGGAAAGCTGTAACTCTGTGAGATAAATTGACAGAACACAAAGCAGTTTCTCAGAGAGCTTCTTTTCAGTTTTTATCTTAGGATATCTCCTTTTTCACCATAGCCCTCTTTGGGCTTCCAAATATCGCATTGCAAATTTCACAAGAACAGTCTTAGGGAAATTCTTCATGAGGGGAAAGCTGTAAGTCTCTGAGATGAATTAACAGAACACAAAGTAGTTTCTCAGAGATCTTCTTTCCAGATTTTAACGGAAGATACTTCCTTTTTCACCATGGCCGTCTATGGGCTTCCAAATATCACTTTTCAAATTCCACAAGATCAGCCTTAGCTAAAGGTTTCTTGAGGAGAAATTTGTAACACTGTGAGATGAATTAACAGAACACAAAGCAGTTTCTGAGAAAGCTTCTTTCCACTTTTTAACGGAAGATATTTCTTTTTTCACCATAGCCCTCTATGGGCTTCCAAATATCACTTTGCAAATTCCAAAAGAACAGTCTTAGCGAAAGGCTTCTTGAGGGTAATGCTGTAACTCTGTGAGATGAATTAACATAACACAAAGCAGTTTCTCAGAAAGCTTCTTTCCTGTTTTTAACGGAAGTTATTTCCTTTTTCACCGTAGCCGTCTATGGGCTTCCAAATATCACTTTCAAATTCCAGAAGAACAGTCTTAGCGAAAAGCTTCTTGAGGGGAAAGCTGTATCTCTGTGAGATGAATTAACAGAACACAATGCAGTTTCTTAGAAGGCTTCTTTTCAGTCTTTTTCTTAGGATAATTCCTTGTTCACCATAGCCCTCTATGGGTTTCCTAATATCACTTTGCAAATTCCACAAGAACAGCTTTAGAAAAAGGCTTCCTGAGGGGAAAGCTGTAAATCTGTGAGATGAATTAACAGAACACAAAGCAGTTTCTCAGAAAGCTTCTTTCCAGTTTTTAAAAGAAGATATTTCCTTTTTCATCATATCCTTCTATGGCTTTCCAAATATCACTTTGAAATTCCACAAGAACAATCTTAGCGAAAAGCTTCTTGAGGAGAAAGCTCTAACCCTGTGAGATGAACTAACAGAACACAAGGCAGTTTCTCAGAAAGCTTCTTTTCAGTTTTTATCATAGGATATTTCCTTTTTTACCCTAGCCCTCCATGGGCTTCCATATATCACTTTGCAAATTTCACCAGAACACTCTTAGGGAAAGGCTTCTTGAGGGGAAAGCTGTAACTCTGTGAGGTGAATTAACAGAACACAAAGTAGGTTCTCAGAAAGCTTCTTTCCATTTTTTAACGGAAGCTATTTCCTTTTTCACCGTAGCCCTCTATGGGCTTCCAAATATCACTTTGCAAATTCCACAAGAACAGTCTTAGCGAAAGGCTTCTTGAGGGGAAAGCTGTAACTCTGTGAGATGAATTAACCGAACACAAAGCAGTTTCTCAGAAAGCTTCCTTGCAGTTCTTAACTCTAGATATTTCCTTTTTCACCATAGCCCTCTAAGGGCTTAAAATATCAGTTTGCTAATTTCACAAGAACCGTCAGTGAGTGACTTCTTGAGGGGAACGCTGTAACTCTCTGAGATGAATTAACAGAACACAAAGCAGTTTCTCAGAAAACTTCTTTCCAGCTTTTAACGGAAGATATTTCCTTTAACACCATAGCCCTCCAGGGGCTTCCAAATATCTCTTTGCAAATTCCACAAGAACAGTCTTAGCGAACCTCAGAAAGCTTCTTTTCCGTTTGTAACTAAAGATATTTCCTTTTTCAGCATAGCCCTCTATGGGCTTCCAAATATCAATTTGCAAATTCCACAAGAACAGTCTTATCAAAAGGCTTCTTGAGGGGAAAGTTGTAACTCTGTGAGATGAATTAACAGAACACAAAGCAGTTTCTCAGAAAGCTTCTTTCCACTTTTTAACGGAAGATATTTCCTTTTTCACCATAGCCCTCTATGGGCCTCCAAATATCACTTTGCAAATTCCACAAGAACAGTCTTAGCGAAGGGCTTCTTGAGGGGAAAGCTGTAGCTCTGTGAGATGAATTAACAGAACACAAAGCAGTTTCTCAGAAAGCTTCTTTTCAGTTTTTATCTTTGGATAATTCCTTTTCCACCCTAGCCCTCAATGGGCTTACAAATATCACTTTGAAAATTCAACAAGAACAGTCTTAGCAAAAGGCTTCTTGAGATGAAAGCTGTAACCCTGTGAGATGAATTAACAGAACACAAAGCAGTTTCTCAGAAAGATTCTTTTCAGTTTTTATCATAGTATATTTCCTTTTTCTCCATTGCCCTCTATGGGCTTCCGAAGGTCACTTTGCAAATTCAACAAGAACAGTCTTAGGGAAAGGCTTCTTGAGGGCAAAGCTGTAACTCTGTGAGATGAATTAACAGAACACAAAGCAGTTTCTCAGAAAGATTCTTTTCAGTATTTATCATAGGATATTTCCTTTTTCTCCATAGCCCTCTATGGGCTTCCAAACGTCACTTTGCAAATGTCACCAGAACACTCTTAGGGAAAGGCTTCTTGAGGGGAAAGCTGTAACTCTGTGAGATGAATTAACAGAACACAAAGCAGGTTCTCAGAAAGCTTCTTTCCAGTTTTTAACGGAAGCTATTTCTTTTTTCACCGTAGCCCTCTATGGGCTTCCAAATATCACTTTGCAAATTCCACAAGAACAGTCTTAGCGAAAGGCTTCTTGAGGGGAAAACTCTAACCCTGTGCCATGAATTAACAGAACACAAATCAGTTTCTCAGAAAGCTTCTTTTCAGTTTTTATCTTAGGATATTTCCTTTGTCACCATAGCCCGCTATGGGCTTCCAAATGTCACTTTGCAAATTCCACAAGAACAGTCTTAGCGAAAAGCTTCTTGAGGGGAAAGCTGTAACTCTGTGAGATGAATTAACAGAACACAAAGAGGTTTCTCAGAAAGCTTCCTTCCACTTTTTAACGGAAGATATTTCCTTTTTCACCATAACCCTCTATGGGCTTCCAAATATCACTTTGCAAATTCAACAAGAACAGTCTTAGGGAAAGGCTTCTTGAAGGGAAAGATGTAACTCTGTGAGATGAATTAACAGAACACAAAGCAGTTTCTCAGAAAGCTTCTTTCCAATTTTTAAGGAAAGGTATTTCCTTTTTCACCATAGCCCTCTATGGGCTTCCAAATATTACTTTCCGAATTTCACAAGAACAGTCTTAGTGAACGGCGTCTTGAGGGGAAAGCTGTAACTCTGTGAGATAAATGGACAGAACACAAAGCAGTTTCTCAGAGAGCTTCTTTTCAGTTTTTATCTTAGGATATCTCCTTTTTCACCATAGCCCTCTTTGGGCTTCCAAATATCGCATTGCAAATTTCACAAGAACAGTCTTAGGGAAATTCTTCATGAGGGGAAAGCTGTAAGTCTCTGAGATGAATTAACAGAACACAAAGTAGTTTCTCAGAGATCTTCTTTCCAGATTTTAACGGAAGATACTTCCTTTTTCACCATAGCCGTCTATGGGCTTCCAAATATCACTTTTCAAATTCCACAAGATCAGCCTTAGCTAAAGGTTTCTTGAGGAGAAATTTGTAACACTGTGAGATGAATTAACAGAACACAAAGCAGTTTCTGAGAAAGCTTCTTTCCACTTTTTAACGGAAGATATTTCTTTTTTCACCATAGCCCTCTATGGGCTTCCAAATATCACTTTGCAAATTCCAAAAGAACAGTCTTAGCGAAAGGCTTCTTGAGGGTAATGCTGTAACTCTGTGAGATGAATTAACATAACACAAAGCAGTTTCTCAGAAAGCTTCTTTCCTGTTTTTAACGGAAGTTATTTCCTTTTTCACCGTAGCCGTCTATGGGCTTCCAAATATCACTTTCAAATTCCAGAAGAACAGTCTTAGCGAAAAGCTTCTTGAGGGGAAAGCTGTATCTCTGTGAGATGAATTAACAGAACACAATGCAGTTTCTTAGAAGGCTTCTTTTCAGTCTTTTTCTTAGGATAATTCCTTGTTCACCATAGCCCTCTATGGGTTTCCTAATATCACTTTGCAAATTCCACAAGAACAGCTTTAGAAAAAGGCTTCCTGAGGGGAAAGCTGTAAATCTGTGAGATGAATTAACAGAACACAAAGCAGTTTCTCAGAAAGCTTCTTTCCAGTTTTTAAAAGAAGATATTTCCTTTTTCATCATATCCTTCTATGGCTTTCCAAATATCACTTTGAAATTCCACAAGAACAATCTTAGCGAAAAGCTTCTTGAGGAGAAAGCTCTAACCCTGTGAGATGAACTAACAGAACACAAGGCAGTTTCTCAGAAAGCTTCTTTTCAGTTTTTATCATAGGATATTTCCTTTTTTACCCTAGCCCTCCATGGGCTTCCATATATCACTTTGCAAATTTCACCAGAACACTCTTAGGGAAAGGCTTCTTGAGGGGAAAGCTGTAACTCTGTGAGGTGAATTAACAGAACACAAAGTAGGTTCTCAGAAAGCTTCTTTCCATTTTTTAACGGAAGCTATTTCCTTTTTCACCGTAGCCCTCTATGGGCTTCCAAATATCACTTTGCAAATTCCACAAGAACAGTCTTAGCGAAAGGCTTCTTGAGGGGAAAGCTGTAACTCTGTGAGATGAATTAACCGAACACAAAGCAGTTTCTCAGAAAGCTTCCTTGCAGTTCTTAACTCTAGATATTTCCTTTTTCACCATAGCCCTCTAAGGGCTTAAAATATCAGTTTGCTAATTTCACAAGAACCGTCAGTGAGTGACTTCTTGAGGGGAACGCTGTAACTCTCTGAGATGAATTAACAGAACACAAAGCAGTTTCTCAGAAAACTTCTTTCCAGCTTTTAACGGAAGATATTTCCTTTAACACCATAGCCCTCCAGGGGCTTCCAAATATCTCTTTGCAAATTCCACAAGAACAGTCTTAGCGAACCTCAGAAAGCTTCTTTTCCGTTTGTAACTAAAGATATTTCCTTTTTCAGCATAGCCCTCTATGGGCTTCCAAATATCAATTTGCAAATTCCACAAGAACAGTCTTATCAAAAGGCTTCTTGAGGGGAAAGTTGTAACTCTGTGAGATGAATTAACAGAACACAAAGCAGTTTCTCAGAAAGCTTCTTTCCACTTTTTAACGGAAGATATTTCCTTTTTCACCATAGCCCTCTATGGGCCTCCAAATATCACTTTGCAAATTCCACAAGAACAGTCTTAGCGAAGGGCTTCTTGAGGGGAAAGCTGTAGCTCTGTGAGATGAATTAACAGAACACAAAGCAGTTTCTCAGAAAGCTTCTTTTCAGTTTTTATCTTTGGATAATTCCTTTTCCACCCTAGCCCTCAATGGGCTTACAAATATCACTTTGAAAATTCAACAAGAACAGTCTTAGCAAAAGGCTTCTTGAGATGAAAGCTGTAACCCTGTGAGATGAATTAACAGAACACAAAGCAGTTTCTCAGAAAGATTCTTTTCAGTTTTTATCATAGTATATTTCCTTTTTCTCCATTGCCCTCTATGGGCTTCCGAAGGTCACTTTGCAAATTCAACAAGAACAGTCTTAGGGAAAGGCTTCTTGAGGGCAAAGCTGTAACTCTGTGAGATGAATTAACAGAACACAAAGCAGTTTCTCAGAAAGATTCTTTTCAGTTTTTATCATAGGATATTTCCTTTTTCTCCATAGCCCTCTATGGGCTTCCAAACGTCACTTTGCAAATGTCACCAGAACACTCTTAGGGAAAGGCTTCTTGTGGGGAAAGCTGTAACTCTGTGAGATGAATTAACAGAACACAAAGCAGGTTCTCAGAAAGCTTCTTTCCAGTTTTTAACGGAAGCTATTTCTTTTTTCACCGTAGCCCTCTATGGGCTTCCAAATATCACTTTGCAAATTCCACAAGAACAGTCTTAGCGAAAGGCTTCTTGAGGGGAAAACTCTAACCCTGTGCCATGAATTAACAGAACACAAATCAGTTTCTCAGAAAGCTTCTTTTCAGTTTTTATCTTAGGATATTTCCTTTGTCACCATAGCCCGCTATGGGCTTCCAAATGTCACTTTGCAAATTCCACAAGAACAGTCTTAGCGAAAAGCTTCTTGAGGGGAAAGCTGTAACTCTGTGAGATGAATTAACAGAACACAAAGAGGTTTCTCAGAAAGCTTCCTTCCACTTTTTAACGGAAGATATTTCCTTTTTCACCATAACCCTCTATGGGCTTCCAAATATCACTTTGCAAATTCAACAAGAACAGTCTTAGGGAAAGGCTTCTTGAAGGGAAAGATGTAACTCTGTGAGATGAATTAACAGAACACAAAGCAGTTTCTCAGAAAGCTTCTTTCCAATTTTTAAGGAAAGGTATTTCCTTTTTCACCATAGCCCTCTATGGGCTTCCAAATATTACTTTCCGAATTTCACAAGAACAGTCTTAGTGAACGGCGTCTTGAGGGGAAAGCTGTAACTCTGTGAGATAAATTGACAGAACACAAAGCAGTTTCTCAGAGAGCTTCTTTTCAGTTTTTATCTTAGGATATCTCCTTTTTCACCATAGCCCTCTTTGGGCTTCCAAATATCGCATTGCAAATTTCACAAGAACAGTCTTAGGGAAATTCTTCATGAGGGGAAAGCTGTAAGTCTCTGAGATGAATTAACAGAACACAAAGTAGTTTCTCAGAGATCTTCTTTCCAGATTTTAATGGAAGATACTTCCTTTTTCACCATAGCCGTCTATGGGCTTCCAAATATCACTTTTCAAATTCCACAAGATCAGCCTTAGCTAAAGGTTTCTTGAGGAGAAATTTGTAACACTGTGAGATGAATTAACAGAACACAAAGCAGTTTCTGAGAAAGCTTCTTTCCACTTTTTAACGGAAGATATTTCTTTTTTCACCATAGCCCTCTATGGGCTTCCAAATATCACTTTGCAAATTCCAAAAGAACAGTCTTAGCGAAAGGCTTCTTGAGGGTAATGCTGTAACTCTGTGAGATGAATTAACATAACACAAAGCAGTTTCTCAGAAAGCTTCTTTCCTGTTTTTAACGGAAGTTATTTCCTTTTTCACCGTAGCCGTCTATGGGCTTCCAAATATCACTTTCAAATTCCAGAAGAACAGTCTTAGCGAAAAGCTTCTTGAGGGGAAAGCTGTATCTCTGTGAGATGAATTAACAGAACACAATGCAGTTTCTTAGAAGGCTTCTTTTCAGTCTTTTTCTTAGGATAATTCCTTGTTCACCATAGCCCTCTATGGGTTTCCTAATATCACTTTGCAAATTCCACAAGAACAGCTTTAGAAAAAGGCTTCCTGAGGGGAAAGCTGTAAATCTGTGAGATGAATTAACAGAACACAAAGCAGTTTCTCAGAAAGCTTCTTTCCAGTTTTTAAAAGAAGATATTTCCTTTTTCATCATATCCTTCTATGGCTTTCCAAATATCACTTTGAAATTCCACAAGAACAATCTTAGCGAAAAGCTTCTTGAGGAGAAAGCTCTAACCCTGTGAGATGAACTAACAGAACACAAGGCAGTTTCTCAGAAAGCTTCTTTTCAGTTTTTATCATAGGATATTTCCTTTTTTACCCTAGCCCTCCATGGGCTTCCATATATCACTTTGCAAATTTCACCAGAACACTCTTAGGGAAAGGCTTCTTGAGGGGAAAGCTGTAACTCTGTGAGGTGAATTAACAGAACACAAAGTAGGTTCTCAGAAAGCTTCTTTCCATTTTTTAACGGAAGCTATTTCCTTTTTCACCGTAGCCCTCTATGGGCTTCCAAATATCACTTTGCAAATTCCACAAGAACAGTCTTAGCGAAAGGCTTCTTGAGGGGAAAGCTGTAACTCTGTGAGATGAATTAACCGAACACAAAGCAGTTTCTCAGAAAGCTTCCTTGCAGTTCTTAACTCTAGATATTTCCTTTTTCACCATAGCCCTCTAAGGGCTTAAAATATCAGTTTGCTAATTTCACAAGAACCGTCAGTGAGTGACTTCTTGAGGGGAACGCTGTAACTCTCTGAGATGAATTAACAGAACACAAAGCAGTTTCTCAGAAAACTTCTTTCCAGCTTTTAACGGAAGATATTTCCTTTAACACCATAGCCCTCCAGGGGCTTCCAAATATCTCTTTGCAAATTCCACAAGAACAGTCTTAGCGAACCTCAGAAAGCTTCTTTTCCGTTTGTAACTAAGGATATTTCCTTTTTCAGCATAGCCCTCTATGGGCTTCCAAATATCAATTTGCAAATTCCACAAGAACAGTCTTATCAAAAGGCTTCTTGAGGGGAAAGTTGTAACTCTGTGAGATGAATTAACAGAACACAAAGCAGTTTCTCAGAAAGCTTCTTTCCACTTTTTAACGGAAGATATTTCCTTTTTCACCATAGCCCTCTATGGGCCTCCAAATATCACTTTGCAAATTCCACAAGAACAGTCTTAGCGAAGGGCTTCTTGAGGGGAAAGCTGTAACTCTGTGAGATGAATTAACAGAACACAAAGCAGTTTCTCAGAAAGCTTCTTTTCAGTTTTTATCTTTGGATAATTCCTTTTCCACCATAGCCCTCAATGGGCTTACAAATATCACTTTGAAAATTCAACAAGAACAGTCTTAGCAAAAGGCTTCTTGAGATGAAAGCTGTAACCCTGTGAGATGAATTAACAGAACACAAAGCAGTTTCTCAGAAAGATTCTTTTCAGTTTTTATCATAGTATATTTCCTTTTTCTCCATTGCCCTCTATGGGCTTCCGAAGGTCACTTTGCAAATTCAACAAGAACAGTCTTAGGGAAAGGCTTCTTGAGGGCAAAGCTGTAACTCTGTGAGATGAATTAACAGAACACAAAGCAGTTTCTCAGAAAGATTCTTTTCAGTTTTTATCATAGGATATTTCCTTTTTCTCCATAGCCCTCTATGGGCTTCCAAACGTCACTTTGCAAATGTCACCAGAACACTCTTAGGGAAAGGCTTCTTGAGGGGAAAGCTGTAACTCTGTGAGATGAATTAACAGAACACAAAGCAGGTTCTCAGAAAGCTTCTTTCCAGTTTTTAACGGAAGCTATTTCTTTTTTCACCGTAGCCCTCTATGGGCTTCCAAATATCACTTTGCAAATTCCACAAGAACAGTCTTAGCGAAAGGCTTCTTGAGGGGAAAACTCTAACCCTGTGCCATGAATTAACAGAACACAAATCAGTTTCTCAGAAAGCTTCTTTTCAGTTTTTATCTTAGGATATTTCCTTTGTCACCATAGCCTGCTATGGGCTTCCAAATGTCACTTTGCAAATTCCACAAGAACAGTCTTAGCGAAAAGCTTCTTGAGGGGAAAGCTGTAACTCTGTGAGATGAATTAACAGAACACAAAGAGGTTTCTCAGAAAGCTTCCTTCCACTTTTTAACGGAAGATATTTCCTTTTTCACCATAACCCTCTATGGGCTTCCAAATATCACTTTGCAAATTCAACAAGAACAGTCTTAGGGAAAGGCTTCTTGAAGGGAAAGATGTAACTCTGTGAGATGAATTAACAGAACACAAAGCAGTTTCTCAGAAAGCTTCTTTCCAATTTTTAAGGAAAGGTATTTCCTTTTTCACCATAGCCCTCTATGGGCTTCCAAATATTACTTTCCGAATTTCACAAGAACAGTCTTAGTGAACGGCGTCTTGAGGGGAAAGCTGTAACTCTGTGAGATAAATGGACAGAACACAAAGCAGTTTCTCAGAGAGCTTCTTTTCAGTTTTTATCTTAGGATATCTCCTTTTTCACCATAGCCCTCTTTGGGCTTCCAAATATCGCATTGCAAATTTCACAAGAACAGTCTTAGGGAAATTCTTCATGAGGGGAAAGCTGTAAGTCTCTGAGATGAATTAACAGAACACAAAGTAGTTTCTCAGAGATCTTCTTTCCAGATTTTAACGGAAGATACTTCCTTTTTCACCATAGCCGTCTATGGGCTTCCAAATATCACTTTTCAAATTCCACAAGATCAGCCTTAGCTAAAGGTTTCTTGAGGAGAAATTTGTAACACTGTGAGATGAATTAACAGAACACAAAGCAGTTTCTGAGAAAGCTTCTTTCCACTTTTTAACGGAAGATATTTCTTTTTTCACCATAGCCCTCTATGGGCTTCCAAATATCACTTTGCAAATTCCAAAAGAACAGTCTTAGCGAAAGGCTTCTTGAGGGTAATGCTGTAACTCTGTGAGATGAATTAACATAACACAAAGCAGTTTCTCAGAAAGCTTCTTTCCTGTTTTTAACGGAAGTTATTTCCTTTTTCACCGTAGCCGTCTATGGGCTTCCAAATATCACTTTCAAATTCCAGAAGAACAGTCTTAGCGAAAAGCTTCTTGAGGGGAAAGCTGTATCTCTGTGAGATGAATTAACAGAACACAATGCAGTTTCTTAGAAGGCTTCTTTTCAGTCTTTTTCTTAGGATAATTCCTTGTTCACCATAGCCCTCTATGGGTTTCCTAATATCACTTTGCAAATTCCACAAGAACAGCTTTAGAAAAAGGCTTCCTGAGGGGAAAGCTGTAAATCTGTGAGATGAATTAACAGAACACAAAGCAGTTTCTCAGAAAGCTTCTTTCCAGTTTTTAAAAGAAGATATTTCCTTTTTCATCATATCCTTCTATGGCTTTCCAAATATCACTTTGAAATTCCACAAGAACAATCTTAGCGAAAAGCTTCTTGAGGAGAAAGCTCTAACCCTGTGAGATGAACTAACAGAACACAAGGCAGTTTCTCAGAAAGCTTCTTTTCAGTTTTTATCATAGGATATTTCCTTTTTTACCCTAGCCCTCCATGGGCTTCCATATATCACTTTGCAAATTTCACCAGAACACTCTTAGGGAAAGGCTTCTTGAGGGGAAAGCTGTAACTCTGTGAGGTGAATTAACAGAACACAAAGTAGGTTCTCAGAAAGCTTCTTTCCATTTTTTAACGGAAGCTATTTCCTTTTTCACCGTAGCCCTCTATGGGCTTCCAAATATCACTTTGCAAATTCCACAAGAACAGTCTTAGCGAAAGGCTTCTTGAGGGGAAAGCTGTAACTCTGTGAGATGAATTAACCGAACACAAAGCAGTTTCTCAGAAAGCTTCCTTGCAGTTCTTAACTCTAGATATTTCCTTTTTCACCATAGCCCTCTAAGGGCTTAAAATATCAGTTTGCTAATTTCACAAGAACCGTCAGTGAGTGACTTCTTGAGGGGAACGCTGTAACTCTCTGAGATGAATTAACAGAACACAAAGCAGTTTCTCAGAAAACTTCTTTCCAGCTTTTAACGGAAGATATTTCCTTTAACACCATAGCCCTCCAGGGGCTTCCAAATATCTCTTTGCAAATTCCACAAGAACAGTCTTAGCGAACCTCAGAAAGCTTCTTTTCCGTTTGTAACTAAGGATATTTCCTTTTTCAGCATAGCCCTCTATGGGCTTCCAAATATCAATTTGCAAATTCCACAAGAACAGTCTTATCAAAAGGCTTCTTGAGGGGAAAGTTGTAACTCTGTGAGATGAATTAACAGAACACAAAGCAGTTTCTCAGAAAGCTTCTTTCCACTTTTTAACGGAAGATATTTCCTTTTTCACCATAGCCCTCTATGGGCCTCCAAATATCACTTTGCAAATTCCACAAGAACAGTCTTAGCGAAGGGCTTCTTGAGGGGAAAGCTGTAACTCTGTGAGATGAATTAACAGAACACAAAGCAGTTTCTCAGAAAGCTTCTTTTCAGTTTTTATCTTTGGATAATTCCTTTTCCACCCTAGCCCTCAATGGGCTTACAAATATCACTTTGAAAATTCAACAAGAACAGTCTTAGCAAAAGGCTTCTTGAGATGAAAGCTGTAACCCTGTGAGATGAATTAACAGAACACAAAGCAGTTTCTCAGAAAGATTCTTTTCAGTTTTTATCATAGTATATTTCCTTTTTCTCCATTGCCCTCTATGGGATTCCGAAGGTCACTTTGCAAATTCAACAAGAACAGTCTTAGGGAAAGGCTTCTTGAGGGTAAAGCTGTAACTCTGTGAGATGAATTAACAGAACACAAAGCAGTTTCTCAGAAAGATTCTTTTCAGTTTTTATCATAGGATATTTCCTTTTTCTCCATAGCCCTCTATGGGCTTCCAAACGCCACTTTGCAAATGTCACCAGAACACTCTTAGGGAAAGGCTTCTTGAGGGGAAAGCTGTAACTCTGTGAGATGAATTAACAGAACACAAAGCAGGTTCTCAGAAAGCTTCTTTCCAGTTTTTAACGGAAGCTATTTCTTTTTTCACCGTAGCCCTCTATGGGCTTCCAAATATCACTTTGCAAATTCCACAAGAACAGTCTTAGCGAAAGGCTTCTTGAGGGGAAAACTCTAACCCTGTGCCATGAATTAACAGAGCACAAATCAGTTTCTCAGAAAGCTTCTTTTCAGTTTTTATCTTAGGATATTTCCTTTTTCACCATAGCCCGCTATGGGCTTCCAAATGTCACTTTGCAAATTCCACAAGAACAGTCTTAGCGAAAAGCTTCTTGAGGGGAAAGCTGTAACTCTGTGAGATGAATTAACAGAACACAAAGAGGTTTCTCAGAAAGCTTCCTTCCACTTTTTAACGGAAGATATTTCCTTTTTCACCATAACCCTCTATGGGCTTCCAAATATCACTTTGCAAATTCAACAAGAACAGTCTTAGGGAAAGGCTTCTTGAAGGGAAAGATGTAACTCTGTGAGATGAATTAACAGAACACAAAGCAGTTTCTCAGAAAGCTTCTTTCCAATTTTTAAGGAAAGGTATTTCCTTTTTCACCATAGCCCTCTATGGGCTTCCAAATATTACTTTCCGAATTTCAGAAGAACAGTCTTAGTGAACGGCGTCTTGAGGGGAAAGCTGTAACTCTGTGAGATAAATTGACAGAACACAAAGCAGTTTCTCAGAGAGCTTCTTTTCAGTTTTTATCTTAGGATACCTCCTTTTTCACCATAGCCCTCTTTGGGCTTCCAAATATCGCATTGCAAATTTCACAAGAACAGTCTTAGGGAAATTCTTCATGAGGGGAAAGCTGTAAGTCTCTGAGATGAATTAACAGAACACAAAGTAGTTTCTCAGAGATCTTCTTTCCAGATTTTAACGGAAGATACTTCCTTTTTCACCATAGCCGTCTATGGGCTTCCAAATATCACTTTTCAAATTCCACAAGATCAGCCTTAGCTAAAGGTTTCTTGAGGAGAAATTTGTAACACTGTGAGATGAATTAACAGAACACAAAGCAGTTTCTGAGAAAGCTTCTTTCCACTTTTTAACGGAAGATATTTCTTTTTTCACCATAGCCCTCTATGGGCTTCCAAATATCACTTTGCAAATTCCAAAAGAACAGTCTTAGCGAAAGGCTTCTTGAGGGTAATGCTGTAACTCTGTGAGATGAATTAACATAACACAAAGCAGTTTCTCAGAAAGCTTCTTTCCTGTTTTTAACGGAAGTTATTTCCTTTTTCACCGTAGCCGTCTATGGGCTTCCAAATATCACTTTCAAATTCCAGAAGAACAGTCTTAGCGAAAAGCTTCTTGAGGGGAAAGCTGTATCTCTGTGAGATGAATTAACAGAACACAATGCAGTTTCTTAGAAGGCTTCTTTTCAGTCTTTTTCTTAGGATAATTCCTTGTTCACCATAGCCCTCTATGGGTTTCCTAATATCACTTTGCAAATTCCACAAGAACAGCTTTAGAAAAAGGCTTCCTGAGGGGAAAGCTGTAAATCTGTGAGATGAATTAACAGAACACAAAGCAGTTTCTCAGAAAGCTTCTTTCCAGTTTTTAAAAGAAGATATTTCCTTTTTCATCATATCCTTCTATGGCTTTCCAAATATCACTTTGAAATTCCACAAGAACAATCTTAGCGAAAAGCTTCTTGAGGAGAAAGCTCTAACCCTGTGAGATGAACTAACAGAACACAAGGCAGTTTCTCAGAAAGCTTCTTTTCAGTTTTTATCATAGGATATTTCCTTTTTTACCCTAGCCCTCCATGGGCTTCCATATATCACTTTGCAAATTTCACCAGAACACTCTTAGGGAAAGGCTTCTTGAGGGGAAAGCTGTAACTCTGTGAGGTGAATTAACAGAACACAAAGTAGGTTCTCAGAAAGCTTCTTTCCATTTTTTAACGGAAGCTATTTCCTTTTTCACCGTAGCCCTCTATGGGCTTCCAAATATCACTTTGCAAATTCCACAAGAACAGTCTTAGCGAAAGGCTTCTTGAGGGGAAAGCTGTAACTCTGTGAGATGAATTAACCGAACACAAAGCAGTTTCTCAGAAAGCTTCCTTGCAGTTCTTAACTCTAGATATTTCCTTTTTCACCATAGCCCTCTAAGGGCTTAAAATATCAGTTTGCTAATTTCACAAGAACCGTCAGTGAGTGACTTCTTGAGGGGAACGCTGTAACTCTCTGAGATGAATTAACAGAACACAAAGCAGTTTCTCAGAAAACTTCTTTCCAGCTTTTAACGGAAGATATTTCCTTTAACACCATAGCCCTCCAGGGGCTTCCAAATATCTCTTTGCAAATTCCACAAGAACAGTCTTAGCGAACCTCAGAAAGCTTCTTTTCCGTTTGTAACTAAGGATATTTCCTTTTTCAGCATAGCCCTCTATGGGCTTCCAAATATCAATTTGCAAATTCCACAAGAACAGTCTTATCAAAAGGCTTCTTGAGGGGAAAGTTGTAACTCTGTGAGATGAATTAACAGAACACAAAGCAGTTTCTCAGAAAGCTTCTTTCCACTTTTTAACGGAAGATATTTCCTTTTTCACCATAGCCCTCTATGGGCCTCCAAATATCACTTTGCAAATTCCACAAGAACAGTCTTAGCGAAGGGCTTCTTGAGGGGAAAGCTGTAACTCTGTGAGATGAATTAACAGAACACAAAGCAGTTTCTCAGAAAGCTTCTTTTCAGTTTTTATCTTTGGATAATTCCTTTTCCACCCTAGCCCTCAATGGGCTTACAAATATCACTTTGAAAATTCAACAAGAACAGTCTTAGCAAAAGGCTTCTTGAGATGAAAGCTGTAACCCTGTGAGATGAATTAACAGAACACAAAGCAGTTTCTCAGAAAGATTCTTTTCAGTTTTTATCATAGTATATTTCCTTTTTCTCCATTGCCCTCTATGGGATTCCGAAGGTCACTTTGCAAATTCAACAAGAACAGTCTTAGGGAAAGGCTTCTTGAGGGTAAAGCTGTAACTCTGTGAGATGAATTAACAGAACACAAAGCAGTTTCTCAGAAAGATTCTTTTCAGTTTTTATCATAGGATATTTCCTTTTTCTCCATAGCCCTCTATGGGCTTCCAAACGCCACTTTGCAAATGTCACCAGAACACTCTTAGGGAAAGGCTTCTTGAGGGGAAAGCTGTAACTCTGTGAGATGAATTAACAGAACACAAAGCAGGTTCTCAGAAAGCTTCTTTCCAGTTTTTAACGGAAGCTATTTCTTTTTTCACCGTAGCCCTCTATGGGCTTCCAAATATCACTTTGCAAATTCCACAAGAACAGTCTTAGCGAAAGGCTTCTTGAGGGGAAAACTCTAACCCTGTGCCATGAATTAACAGAGCACAAATCAGTTTCTCAGAAAGCTTCTTTTCAGTTTTTATCTTAGGATATTTCCTTTTTCACCATAGCCCGCTATGGGCTTCCAAATGTCACTTTGCAAATTCCACAAGAACAGTCTTAGCGAAAAGCTTCTTGAGGGGAAAGCTGTAACTCTGTGAGATGAATTAACAGAACACAAAGAGGTTTCTCAGAAAGCTTCCTTCCACTTTTTAACGGAAGATATTTCCTTTTTCACCATAACCCTCTATGGGCTTCCAAATATCACTTTGCAAATTCAACAAGAACAGTCTTAGGGAAAGGCTTCTTGAAGGGAAAGATGTAACTCTGTGAGATGAATTAACAGAACACAAAGCAGTTTCTCAGAAAGCTTCTTTCCAATTTTTAAGGAAAGGTATTTCCTTTTTCACCATAGCCCTCTATGGGCTTCCAAATATTACTTTCCGAATTTCAGAAGAACAGTCTTAGTGAACGGCGTCTTGAGGGGAAAGCTGTAACTCTGTGAGATAAATTGACAGAACACAAAGCAGTTTCTCAGAGAGCTTCTTTTCAGTTTTTATCTTAGGATACCTCCTTTTTCACCATAGCCCTCTTTGGGCTTCCAAATATCGCATTGCAAATTTCACAAGAACAGTCTTAGGGAAATTCTTCATGAGGGGAAAGCTGTAAGTCTCTGAGATGAATTAACAGAACACAAAGTAGTTTCTCAGAGATCTTCTTTCCAGATTTTAACGGAAGATACTTCCTTTTTCACCATAGCCGTCTATGGGCTTCCAAATATCACTTTTCAAATTCCACAAGATCAGCCTTAGCTAAAGGTTTCTTGAGGAGAAATTTGTAACACTGTGAGATGAATTAACAGAACACAAAGCAGTTTCTGAGAAAGCTTCTTTCCACTTTTTAACGGAAGATATTTCTTTTTTCACCATAGCCCTCTATGGGCTTCCAAATATCACTTTGCAAATTCCAAAAGAACAGTCTTAGCGAAAGGCTTCTTGAGGGTAATGCTGTAACTCTGTGAGATGAATTAACATAACACAAAGCAGTTTCTCAGAAAGCTTCTTTCCTGTTTTTAACGGAAGTTATTTCCTTTTTCACCGTAGCCGTCTATGGGCTTCCAAATATCACTTTCAAATTCCAGAAGAACAGTCTTAGCGAAAAGCTTCTTGAGGGGAAAGCTGTATCTCTGTGAGATGAATTAACAGAACACAATGCAGTTTCTTAGAAGGCTTCTTTTCAGTCTTTTTCTTAGGATAATTCCTTGTTCACCATAGCCCTCTATGGGTTTCCTAATATCACTTTGCAAATTCCACAAGAACAGCTTTAGAAAAAGGCTTCCTGAGGGGAAAGCTGTAAATCTGTGAGATGAATTAACAGAACACAAAGCAGTTTCTCAGAAAGCTTCTTTCCAGTTTTTAAAAGAAGATATTTCCTTTTTCATCATATCCTTCTATGGCTTTCCAAATATCACTTTGAAATTCCACAAGAACAATCTTAGCGAAAAGCTTCTTGAGGAGAAAGCTCTAACCCTGTGAGATGAACTAACAGAACACAAGGCAGTTTCTCAGAAAGCTTCTTTTCAGTTTTTATCATAGGATATTTCCTTTTTTACCCTAGCCCTCCATGGGCTTCCATATATCACTTTGCAAATTTCACCAGAACACTCTTAGGGAAAGGCTTCTTGAGGGGAAAGCTGTAACTCTGTGAGGTGAATTAACAGAACACAAAGTAGGTTCTCAGAAAGCTTCTTTCCATTTTTTAACGGAAGCTATTTCCTTTTTCACCGTAGCCCTCTATGGGCTTCCAAATATCACTTTGCAAATTCCACAAGAACAGTCTTAGCGAAAGGCTTCTTGAGGGGAAAGCTGTAACTCTGTGAGATGAATTAACCGAACACAAAGCAGTTTCTCAGAAAGCTTCCTTGCAGTTCTTAACTCTAGATATTTCCTTTTTCACCATAGCCCTCTAAGGGCTTAAAATATCAGTTTGCTAATTTCACAAGAACCGTCAGTGAGTGACTTCTTGAGGGGAACGCTGTAACTCTCTGAGATGAATTAACAGAACACAAAGCAGTTTCTCAGAAAACTTCTTTCCAGCTTTTAACGGAAGATATTTCCTTTAACACCATAGCCCTCCAGGGGCTTCCAAATATCTCTTTGCAAATTCCACAAGAACAGTCTTAGCGAACCTCAGAAAGCTTCTTTTCCGTTTGTAACTAAAGATATTTCCTTTTTCAGCATAGCCCTCTATGGGCTTCCAAATATCAATTTGCAAATTCCACAAGAACAGTCTTATCAAAAGGCTTCTTGAGGGGAAAGTTGTAACTCTGTGAGATGAATTAACAGAACACAAAGCAGTTTCTCAGAAAGCTTCTTTCCACTTTTTAACGGAAGATATTTCCTTTTTCACCATAGCCCTCTATGGGCCTCCAAATATCACTTTGCAAATTCCACAAGAACAGTCTTAGCGAAGGGCTTCTTGAGGGGAAAGCTGTAGCTCTGTGAGATGAATTAACAGAACACAAAGCAGTTTCTCAGAAAGCTTCTTTTCAGTTTTTATCTTTGGATAATTCCTTTTCCACCATAGCCCTCAATGGGCTTACAAATATCACTTTGAAAATTCAACAAGAACAGTCTTAGCAAAAGGCTTCTTGAGATGAAAGCTGTAACCCTGTGAGATGAATTAACAGAACACAAAGCAGTTTCTCAGAAAGATTCTTTTCAGTTTTTATCATAGTATATTTCCTTTTTCTCCATTGCCCTCTATGGGCTTCCGAAGGTCACTTTGCAAATTCAACAAGAACAGTCTTAGGGAAAGGCTTCTTGAGGGTAAAGCTGTAACTCTGTGAGATGAATTAACAGAACACAAAGCAGTTTCTCAGAAAGATTCTTTTCAGTTTTTATCATAGGATATTTCCTTTTTCTCCATAGCCCTCTATGGGCTTCCAAACGCCACTTTGCAAATGTCACCAGAACACTCTTAGGGAAAGGCTTCTTGAGGGGAAAGCTGTAACTCTGTGAGATGAATTAACAGAACACAAAGCAGGTTCTCAGAAAGCTTCTTTCCAGTTTTTAACGGAAGCTATTTCTTTTTTCACCGTAGCCCTCTATGGGCTTCCAAATATCACTTTGCAAATTCCACAAGAACAGTCTTAGCGAAAGGCTTCTTGAGGGGAAAACTCTAACCCTGTGCCATGAATTAACAGAGCACAAATCAGTTTCTCAGAAAGCTTCTTTTCAGTTTTTATCTTAGGATATTTCCTTTTTCACCATAGCCCGCTATGGGCTTCCAAATGTCACTTTGCAAATTCCACAAGAACAGTCTTAGCGAAAAGCTTCTTGAGGGGAAAGCTGTAACTCTGTGAGATGAATTAACAGAACACAAAGAGGTTTCTCAGAAAGCTTCCTTCCACTTTTTAACGGAAGATATTTCCTTTTTCACCATAACCCTCTATGGGCTTCCAAATATCACTTTGCAAATTCAACAAGAACAGTCTTAGGGAAAGGCTTCTTGAAGGGAAAGATGTAACTCTGTGAGATGAATTAACAGAACACAAAGCAGTTTCTCAGAAAGCTTCTTTCCAATTTTTAAGGAAAGGTATTTCCTTTTTCACCATAGCCCTCTATGGGCTTCCAAATATTACTTTCCGAATTTCAGAAGAACAGTCTTAGTGAACGGCGTCTTGAGGGGAAAGCTGTAACTCTGTGAGATAAATTGACAGAACACAAAGCAGTTTCTCAGAGAGCTTCTTTTCAGTTTTTATCTTAGGATATCTCCTTTTTCACCATAGCCCTCTTTGGGCTTCCAAATATCGCATTGCAAATTTCACAAGAACAGTCTTAGGGAAATTCTTCATGAGGGGAAAGCTGTAAGTCTCTGAGATGAATTAACAGAACACAAAGTATTTTCTCAGAGATCTTCTTTCCAGATTTTAACGGAAGATACTTCCTTTTTCACCATAGCCGTCTATGGGCTTCCAAATATCACTTTTCAAATTCCACAAGATCAGCCTTAGCTAAAGGTTTCTTGAGGAGAAATTTGTAACACTGTGAGATGAATTAACAGAACACAAAGCAGTTTCTGAGAAAGCTTCTTTCCACTTTTTAACGGAAGATATTTCTTTTTTCACCATAGCCCTCTATGGGCTTCCAAATATCACTTTGCAAATTCCAAAAGAACAGTCTTAGCGAAAGGCTTCTTGAGGGTAATGCTGTAACTCTGTGAGATGAATTAACATAACACAAAGCAGTTTCTCAGAAAGCTTCTTTCCTGTTTTTAACGGAAGTTATTTCCTTTTTCACCGTAGCCGTCTATGGGCTTCCAAATATCACTTTCAAATTCCAGAAGAACAGTCTTAGCGAAAAGCTTCTTGAGGGGAAAGCTGTATCTCTGTGAGATGAATTAACAGAACACAATGCAGTTTCTTAGAAGGCTTCTTTTCAGTCTTTTTCTTAGGATAATTCCTTGTTCACCATAGCCCTCTATGGGTTTCCTAATATCACTTTGCAAATTCCACAAGAACAGCTTTAGAAAAAGGCTTCCTGAGGGGAAAGCTGTAAATCTGTGAGATGAATTAACAGAACACAAAGCAGTTTCTCAGAAAGCTTCTTTCCAGTTTTTAAAAGAAGATATTTCCTTTTTCATCATATCCTTCTATGGCTTTCCAAATATCACTTTGAAATTCCACAAGAACAATCTTAGCGAAAAGCTTCTTGAGGAGAAAGCTCTAACCCTGTGAGATGAACTAACAGAACACAAGGCAGTTTCTCAGAAAGCTTCTTTTCAGTTTTTATCATAGGATATTTCCTTTTTTACCCTAGCCCTCCATGGGCTTCCATATATCACTTTGCAAATTTCACCAGAACACTCTTAGGGAAAGGCTTCTTGAGGGGAAAGCTGTAACTCTGTGAGGTGAATTAACAGAACACAAAGTAGGTTCTCAGAAAGCTTCTTTCCATTTTTTAACGGAAGCTATTTCCTTTTTCACCGTAGCCCTCTATGGGCTTCCAAATATCACTTTGCAAATTCCACAAGAACAGTCTTAGCGAAAGGCTTCTTGAGGGGAAAGCTGTAACTCTGTGAGATGAATTAACCGAACACAAAGCAGTTTCTCAGAAAGCTTCCTTGCAGTTCTTAACTCTAGATATTTCCTTTTTCACCATAGCCCTCTAAGGGCTTAAAATATCAGTTTGCTAATTTCACAAGAACCGTCAGTGAGTGACTTCTTGAGGGGAACGCTGTAACTCTCTGAGATGAATTAACAGAACACAAAGCAGTTTCTCAGAAAACTTCTTTCCAGCTTTTAACGGAAGATATTTCCTTTAACACCATAGCCCTCCAGGGGCTTCCAAATATCTCTTTGCAAATTCCACAAGAACAGTCTTAGCGAACCTCAGAAAGCTTCTTTTCCGTTTGTAACTAAAGATATTTCCTTTTTCAGCATAGCCCTCTATGGGCTTCCAAATATCAATTTGCAAATTCCACAAGAACAGTCTTATCAAAAGGCTTCTTGAGGGGAAAGTTGTAACTCTGTGAGATGAATTAACAGAACACAAAGCAGTTTCTCAGAAAGCTTCTTTCCACTTTTTAACGGAAGATATTTCCTTTTTCACCATAGCCCTCTATGGGCCTCCAAATATCACTTTGCAAATTCCACAAGAACAGTCTTAGCGAAGGGCTTCTTGAGGGGAAAGCTGTAGCTCTGTGAGATGAATTAACAGAACACAAAGCAGTTTCTCAGAAAGCTTCTTTTCAGTTTTTATCTTTGGATAATTCCTTTTCCACCCTAGCCCTCAATGGGCTTACAAATATCACTTTGAAAATTCAACAAGAACAGTCTTAGCAAAAGGCTTCTTGAGATGAAAGCTGTAACCCTGTGAGATGAATTAACAGAACACAAAGCAGTTTCTCAGAAAGATTCTTTTCAGTTTTTATCATAGTATATTTCCTTTTTCTCCATTGCCCTCTATGGGCTTCCAAAGGTCACTTTGCAAATTCAACAAGAACAGTCTTAGGGAAAGGCTTCTTGAGGGTAAAGCTGTAACTCTGTGAGATGAATTAACAGAACACAAAGCAGTTTCTCAGAAAGATTCTTTTCAGTTTTTATCATAGGATATTTCCTTTTTCTCCATAGCCCTCTATGGGCTTCCAAACGCCACTTTGCAAATGTCACCAGAACACTCTTAGGGAAAGGCTTCTTGCGGGGAAAGCTGTAACTCTGTGAGATGAATTAACAGAACACAAAGCAGGTTCTCAGAAAGCTTCTTTCCAGTTTTTAACGGAAGCTATTTCTTTTTTCACCGTAGCCCTCTATGGGCTTCCAAATATCACTTTGCAAATTCCACAAGAACAGTCTTAGCGAAAGGCTTCTTGAGGGGAAAACTCTAACCCTGTGCCATGAATTAACAGAACACAAATCAGTTTCTCAGAAAGCTTCTTTTCAGTTTTTATCTTAGGATATTTCCTTTGTCACCATAGCCTGCTATGGGCTTCCAAATGTCACTTTGCAAATTCCACAAGAACAGTCTTAGCGAAAAGCTTCTTGAGGGGAAAGCTGTAACTCTGTGAGATGAATTAACAGAACACAAAGAGGTTTCTCAGAAAGCTTCCTTCCACTTTTTAACGGAAGATATTTCCTTTTTCACCATAACCCTCTATGGGCTTCCAAATATCACTTTGCAAATTCAACAAGAACAGTCTTAGGGAAAGGCTTCTTGAAGGGAAAGATGTAACTCTGTGAGATGAATTAACAGAACACAAAGCAGTTTCTCAGAAAGCTTCTTTCCAATTTTTAAGGAAAGGTATTTCCTTTTTCACCATAGCCCTCTATGGGCTTCCAAATATTACTTTCCGAATTTCACAAGAACAGTCTTAGTGAACGGCGTCTTGAGGGGAAAGCTGTAACTCTGTGAGATAAATGGACAGAACACAAAGCAGTTTCTCAGAGAGCTTCTTTTCAGTTTTTATCTTAGGATATCTCCTTTTTCACCATAGCCCTCTTTGGGCTTCCAAATATCGCATTGCAAATTTCACAAGAACAGTCTTAGGGAAATTCTTCATGAGGGGAAAGCTGTAAGTCTCTGAGATGAATTAACAGAACACAAAGTAGTTTCTCAGAGATCTTCTTTCCAGATTTTAACGGAAGATACTTCCTTTTTCACCATAGCCGTCTATGGGCTTCCAAATATCACTTTTCAAATTCCACAAGATCAGCCTTAGCTAAAGGTTTCTTGAGGAGAAATTTGTAACACTGTGAGATGAATTAACAGAACACAAAGCAGTTTCTGAGAAAGCTTCTTTCCACTTTTTAACGGAAGATATTTCTTTTTTCACCATAGCCCTCTATGGGCTTCCAAATATCACTTTGCAAATTCCAAAAGAACAGTCTTAGCGAAAGGCTTCTTGAGGGTAATGCTGTAACTCTGTGAGATGAATTAACATAACACAAAGCAGTTTCTCAGAAAGCTTCTTTCCTGTTTTTAACGGAAGTTATTTCCTTTTTCACCGTAGCCGTCTATGGGCTTCCAAATATCACTTTCAAATTCCAGAAGAACAGTCTTAGCGAAAAGCTTCTTGAGGGGAAAGCTGTATCTCTGTGAGATGAATTAACAGAACACAATGCAGTTTCTTAGAAGGCTTCTTTTCAGTCTTTTTCTTAGGATAATTCCTTGTTCACCATAGCCCTCTATGGGTTTCCTAATATCACTTTGCAAATTCCACAAGAACAGCTTTAGAAAAAGGCTTCCTGAGGGGAAAGCTGTAAATCTGTGAGATGAATTAACAGAACACAAAGCAGTTTCTCAGAAAGCTTCTTTCCAGTTTTTAAAAGAAGATATTTCCTTTTTCATCATATCCTTCTATGGCTTTCCAAATATCACTTTGAAATTCCACAAGAACAATCTTAGCGAAAAGCTTCTTGAGGAGAAAGCTCTAACCCTGTGAGATGAACTAACAGAACACAAGGCAGTTTCTCAGAAAGCTTCTTTTCAGTTTTTATCATAGGATATTTCCTTTTTTACCCTAGCCCTCCATGGGCTTCCATATATCACTTTGCAAATTTCACCAGAACACTCTTAGGGAAAGGCTTCTTGAGGGGAAAGCTGTAACTCTGTGAGGTGAATTAACAGAACACAAAGTAGGTTCTCAGAAAGCTTCTTTCCATTTTTTAACGGAAGCTATTTCCTTTTTCACCGTAGCCCTCTATGGGCTTCCAAATATCACTTTGCAAATTCCACAAGAACAGTCTTAGCGAAAGGCTTCTTGAGGGGAAAGCTGTAACTCTGTGAGATGAATTAACCGAACACAAAGCAGTTTCTCAGAAAGCTTCCTTGCAGTTCTTAACTCTAGATATTTCCTTTTTCACCATAGCCCTCTAAGGGCTTAAAATATCAGTTTGCTAATTTCACAAGAACCGTCAGTGAGTGACTTCTTGAGGGGAACGCTGTAACTCTCTGAGATGAATTAACAGAACACAAAGCAGTTTCTCAGAAAACTTCTTTCCAGCTTTTAACGGAAGATATTTCCTTTAACACCATAGCCCTCCAGGGGCTTCCAAATATCTCTTTGCAAATTCCACAAGAACAGTCTTAGCGAACCTCAGAAAGCTTCTTTTCCGTTTGTAACTAAAGATATTTCCTTTTTCAGCATAGCCCTCTATGGGCTTCCAAATATCAATTTGCAAATTCCACAAGAACAGTCTTATCAAAAGGCTTCTTGAGGGGAAAGTTGTAACTCTGTGAGATGAATTAACAGAACACAAAGCAGTTTCTCAGAAAGCTTCTTTCCACTTTTTAACGGAAGATATTTCCTTTTTCACCATAGCCCTCTATGGGCCTCCAAATATCACTTTGCAAATTCCACAAGAACAGTCTTAGCGAAGGGCTTCTTGAGGGGAAAGCTGTAGCTCTGTGAGATGAATTAACAGAACACAAAGCAGTTTCTCAGAAAGCTTCTTTTCAGTTTTTATCTTTGGATAATTCCTTTTCCACCCTAGCCCTCAATGGGCTTACAAATATCACTTTGAAAATTCAACAAGAACAGTCTTAGCAAAAGGCTTCTTGAGATGAAAGCTGTAACCCTGTGAGATGAATTAACAGAACACAAAGCAGTTTCTCAGAAAGATTCTTTTCAGTTTTTATCATAGTATATTTCCTTTTTCTCCATTGCCCTCTATGGGCTTCCAAAGGTCACTTTGCAAATTCAACAAGAACAGTCTTAGGGAAAGGCTTCTTGAGGGTAAAGCTGTAACTCTGTGAGATGAATTAACAGAACACAAAGCAGTTTCTCAGAAAGATTCTTTTCAGTTTTTATCATAGGATATTTCCTTTTTCTCCATAGCCCTCTATGGGCTTCCAAACGTCACTTTGCAAATGTCACCAGAACACTCTTAGGGAAAGGCTTCTTGAGGGGAAAGCTGTAACTCTGTGAGATGAATTAACAGAACACAAAGCAGGTTCTCAGAAAGCTTCTTTCCAGTTTTTAACGGAAGCTATTTCTTTTTTCACCGTAGCCCTCTATGGGCTTCCAAATATCACTTTGCAAATTCCACAAGAACAGTCTTAGCGAAAGGCTTCTTGAGGGGAAAACTCTAACCCTGTGCCATGAATTAACAGAACACAAATCAGTTTCTCAGAAAGCTTCTTTTCAGTTTTTATCTTAGGATATTTCCTTTGTCACCATAGCCCGCTATGGGCTTCCAAATGTCACTTTGCAAATTCCACAAGAACAGTCTTAGCGAAAAGCTTCTTGAGGGGAAAGCTGTAACTCTGTGAGATGAATTAACAGAACACAAAGAGGTTTCTCAGAAAGCTTCCTTCCACTTTTTAACGGAAGATATTTCCTTTTTCACCATAACCCTCTATGGGCTTCCAAATATCACTTTGCAAATTCAACAAGAACAGTCTTAGGGAAAGGCTTCTTGAAGGGAAAGATGTAACTCTGTGAGATGAATTAACAGAACACAAAGCAGTTTCTCAGAAAGCTTCTTTCCAATTTTTAAGGAAAGGTATTTCCTTTTTCACCATAGCCCTCTATGGGCTTCCAAATATTACTTTCCGAATTTCACAAGAACAGTCTTAGTGAACGGCGTCTTGAGGGGAAAGCTGTAACTCTGTGAGATAAATTGACAGAACACAAAGCAGTTTCTCAGAGAGCTTCTTTTCAGTTTTTATCTTAGGATATCTCCTTTTTCACCATAGCCCTCTTTGGGCTTCCAAATATCGCATTGCAAATTTCACAAGAACAGTCTTAGGGAAATTCTTCATGAGGGGAAAGCTGTAAGTCTCTGAGATGAATTAACAGAACACAAAGTAGTTTCTCAGAGATCTTCTTTCCAGATTTTAACGGAAGATACTTCCTTTTTCACCATAGCCGTCTATGGGCTTCCAAATATCACTTTTCAAATTCCACAAGATCAGCCTTAGCTAAAGGTTTCTTGAGGAGAAATTTGTAACACTGTGAGATGAATTAACAGAACACAAAGCAGTTTCTGAGAAAGCTTCTTTCCACTTTTTAACGGAAGATATTTCTTTTTTCACCATAGCCCTCTATGGGCTTCCAAATATCACTTTGCAAATTCCAAAAGAACAGTCTTAGCGAAAGGCTTCTTGAGGGTAATGCTGTAACTCTGTGAGATGAATTAACATAACACAAAGCAGTTTCTCAGAAAGCTTCTTTCCTGTTTTTAACGGAAGTTATTTCCTTTTTCACCGTAGCCGTCTATGGGCTTCCAAATATCACTTTCAAATTCCAGAAGAACAGTCTTAGCGAAAAGCTTCTTGAGGGGAAAGCTGTATCTCTGTGAGATGAATTAACAGAACACAATGCAGTTTCTTAGAAGGCTTCTTTTCAGTCTTTTTCTTAGGATAATTCCTTGTTCACCATAGCCCTCTATGGGTTTCCTAATATCACTTTGCAAATTCCACAAGAACAGCTTTAGAAAAAGGCTTCCTGAGGGGAAAGCTGTAAATCTGTGAGATGAATTAACAGAACACAAAGCAGTTTCTCAGAAAGCTTCTTTCCAGTTTTTAAAAGAAGATATTTCCTTTTTCATCATATCCTTCTATGGCTTTCCAAATATCACTTTGAAATTCCACAAGAACAATCTTAGCGAAAAGCTTCTTGAGGAGAAAGCTCTAACCCTGTGAGATGAACTAACAGAACACAAGGCAGTTTCTCAGAAAGCTTCTTTTCAGTTTTTATCATAGGATATTTCCTTTTTTACCCTAGCCCTCCATGGGCTTCCATATATCACTTTGCAAATTTCACCAGAACACTCTTAGGGAAAGGCTTCTTGAGGGGAAAGCTGTAACTCTGTGAGGTGAATTAACAGAACACAAAGTAGGTTCTCAGAAAGCTTCTTTCCATTTTTTAACGGAAGCTATTTCCTTTTTCACCGTAGCCCTCTATGGGCTTCCAAATATCACTTTGCAAATTCCACAAGAACAGTCTTAGCGAAAGGCTTCTTGAGGGGAAAGCTGTAACTCTGTGAGATGAATTAACCGAACACAAAGCAGTTTCTCAGAAAGCTTCCTTGCAGTTCTTAACTCTAGATATTTCCTTTTTCACCATAGCCCTCTAAGGGCTTAAAATATCAGTTTGCTAATTTCACAAGAACCGTCAGTGAGTGACTTCTTGAGGGGAACGCTGTAACTCTCTGAGATGAATTAACAGAACACAAAGCAGTTTCTCAGAAAACTTCTTTCCAGCTTTTAACGGAAGATATTTCCTTTAACACCATAGCCCTCCAGGGGCTTCCAAATATCTCTTTGCAAATTCCACAAGAACAGTCTTAGCGAACCTCAGAAAGCTTCTTTTCCGTTTGTAACTAAGGATATTTCCTTTTTCAGCATAGCCCTCTATGGGCTTCCAAATATCAATTTGCAAATTCCACAAGAACAGTCTTATCAAAAGGCTTCTTGAGGGGAAAGTTGTAACTCTGTGAGATGAATTAACAGAACACAAAGCAGTTTCTCAGAAAGCTTCTTTCCACTTTTTAACGGAAGATATTTCCTTTTTCACCATAGCCCTCTATGGGCCTCCAAATATCACTTTGCAAATTCCACAAGAACAGTCTTAGCGAAGGGCTTCTTGAGGGGAAAGCTGTAACTCTGTGAGATGAATTAACAGAACACAAAGCAGTTTCTCAGAAAGCTTCTTTTCAGTTTTTATCTTTGGATAATTCCTTTTCCACCATAGCCCTCAATGGGCTTACAAATATCACTTTGAAAATTCAACAAGAACAGTCTTAGCAAAAGGCTTCTTGAGATGAAAGCTGTAACCCTGTGAGATGAATTAACAGAACACAAAGCAGTTTCTCAGAAAGATTCTTTTCAGTTTTTATCATAGTATATTTCCTTTTTCTCCATTGCCCTCTATGGGCTTCCGAAGGTCACTTTGCAAATTAAACAAGAACAGTCTTAGGGAAAGGCTTCTTGAGGGTAAAGCTGTAACTCTGTGAGATGAATTAACAGAACACAAAGCAGTTTCTCAGAAAGATTCTTTTCAGTTTTTATCATAGGATATTTCCTTTTTCTCCATAGCCCTCTATGGGCTTCCAAACGTCACTTTGCAAATGTCACCAGAACACTCTTAGGGAAAGGCTTCTTGAGGGGAAAGCTGTAACTCTGTGAGATGAATTAACAGAACACAAAGCAGGTTCTCAGAAAGCTTCTTTCCAGTTTTTAACGGAAGCTATTTCTTTTTTCACCGTAGCCCTCTATGGGCTTCCAAATATCACTTTGCAAATTCCACAAGAACAGTCTTAGCGAAAGGCTTCTTGAGGGGAAAACTCTAACCCTGTGCCATGAATTAACAGAACACAAATCAGTTTCTCAGAAAGCTTCTTTTCAGTTTTTATCTTAGGATATTTCCTTTGTCACCATAGCCCGCTATGGGCTTCCAAATGTCACTTTGCAAATTCCACAAGAACAGTCTTAGCGAAAAGCTTCTTGAGGGGAAAGCTGTAACTCTGTGAGATGAATTAACAGAACACAAAGAGGTTTCTCAGAAAGCTTCCTTCCACTTTTTAACGGAAGATATTTCCTTTTTCACCATAACCCTCTATGGGCTTCCAAATATCACTTTGCAAATTCAACAAGAACAGTCTTAGGGAAAGGCTTCTTGAAGGGAAAGATGTAACTCTGTGAGATGAATTAACAGAACACAAAGCAGTTTCTCAGAAAGCTTCTTTCCAATTTTTAAGGAAAGGTATTTCCTTTTTCACCATAGCCCTCTATGGGCTTCCAAATATTACTTTCCGAATTTCACAAGAACAGTCTTAGTGAACGGCGTCTTGAGGGGAAAGCTGTAACTCTGTGAGATAAATTGACAGAACACAAAGCAGTTTCTCAGAGAGCTTCTTTTCAGTTTTTATCTTAGGATATCTCCTTTTTCACCATAGCCCTCTTTGGGCTTCCAAATATCGCATTGCAAATTTCACAAGAACAGTCTTAGGGAAATTCTTCATGAGGGGAAAGCTGTAAGTCTCTGAGATGAATTAACAGAACACAAAGTAGTTTCTCAGAGATCTTCTTTCCAGATTTTAATGGAAGATACTTCCTTTTTCACCATAGCCGTCTATGGGCTTCCAAATATCACTTTTCAAATTCCACAAGATCAGCCTTAGCTAAAGGTTTCTTGAGGAGAAATTTGTAACACTGTGAGATGAATTAACAGAACACAAAGCAGTTTCTGAGAAAGCTTCTTTCCACTTTTTAACGGAAGATATTTCTTTTTTCACCATAGCCCTCTATGGGCTTCCAAATATCACTTTGCAAATTCCAAAAGAACAGTCTTAGCGAAAGGCTTCTTGAGGGGAAAGCTGTAACTCTGTGAGATAAATTGACAGAACACAAAGCAGTTTCTCAGAGAGCTTCTTTTCAGTTTTTATCTTAGGATATCTCCTTTTTCACCATAGCCCTCTTTGGGCTTCCAAATATCGCATTGCAAATTTCACAAGAACAGTCTTAGGGAAATTCTTCATGAGGGGAAGGCTGTAAGTCTCTGAGATGAATTAACAGAACACAAAGTAGTTTCTCAGAGATCTTCTTTCCAGATTTTAACGGAAGATACTTCCTTTTTCACCATAGCCGTCTATGGGCTTCCAAATATCACTTTTCAAATTCCACAAGATCAGCCTTAGCTAAAGGTTTCTTGAGGAGAAATTTGTAACACTGTGAGATGAATTAACAGAACACAAAGCAGTTTCTGAGAAAGCTTCTTTCCACTTTTTAACGGAAGATATTTCTTTTTTCACCATAGCCCTCTATGGGCTTCCAAATATCACTTTGCAAATTCCAAAAGAACAGTCTTAGCGAAAGGCTTCTTGAGGGTAATGCTGTAACTCTGTGAGATGAATTAACATAACACAAAGCAGTTTCTCAGAAAGCTTCTTTCCTGTTTTTAACGGAAGTTATTTCCTTTTTCACCGTAGCCGTCTATGGGCTTCCAAATATCACTTTCAAATTCCAGAAGAACAGTCTTAGCGAAAAGCTTCTTGAGGGGAAAGCTGTATCTCTGTGAGATGAATTAACAGAACACAATGCAGTTTCTTAGAAGGCTTCTTTTCAGTCTTTTTCTTAGGATAATTCCTTGTTCACCATAGCCCTCTATGGGTTTCCTAATATCACTTTGCAAATTCCACAAGAACAGCTTTAGAAAAAGGCTTCCTGAGGGGAAAGCTGTAAATCTGTGAGATGAATTAACAGAACACAAAGCAGTTTCTCAGAAAGCTTCTTTCCAGTTTTTAAAAGAAGATATTTCCTTTTTCATCATATCCTTCTATGGCTTTCCAAATATCACTTTGAAATTCCACAAGAACAATCTTAGCGAAAAGCTTCTTGAGGAGAAAGCTCTAACCCTGTGAGATGAACTAACAGAACACAAGGCAGTTTCTCAGAAAGCTTCTTTTCAGTTTTTATCATAGGATATTTCCTTTTTTACCCTAGCCCTCCATGGGCTTCCATATATCACTTTGCAAATTTCACCAGAACACTCTTAGGGAAAGGCTTCTTGAGGGGAAAGCTGTAACTCTGTGAGGTGAATTAACAGAACACAAAGTAGGTTCTCAGAAAGCTTCTTTCCATTTTTTAACGGAAGCTATTTCCTTTTTCACCGTAGCCCTCTATGGGCTTCCAAATATCACTTTGCAAATTCCACAAGAACAGTCTTAGCGAAAGGCTTCTTGAGGGGAAAGCTGTAACTCTGTGAGATGAATTAACCGAACACAAAGCAGTTTCTCAGAAAGCTTCCTTGCAGTTCTTAACTCTAGATATTTCCTTTTTCACCATAGCCCTCTAAGGGCTTAAAATATCAGTTTGCTAATTTCACAAGAACCGTCAGTGAGTGACTTCTTGAGGGGAACGCTGTAACTCTCTGAGATGAATTAACAGAACACAAAGCAGTTTCTCAGAAAACTTCTTTCCAGCTTTTAACGGAAGATATTTCCTTTAACACCATAGCCCTCCAGGGGCTTCCAAATATCTCTTTGCAAATTCCACAAGAACAGTCTTAGCGAACCTCAGAAAGCTTCTTTTCCGTTTGTAACTAAGGATATTTCCTTTTTCAGCATAGCCCTCTATGGGCTTCCAAATATCAATTTGCAAATTCCACAAGAACAGTCTTATCAAAAGGCTTCTTGAGGGGAAAGTTGTAACTCTGTGAGATGAATTAACAGAACACAAAGCAGTTTCTCAGAAAGCTTCTTTCCACTTTTTAACGGAAGATATTTCCTTTTTCACCATAGCCCTCTATGGGCCTCCAAATATCACTTTGCAAATTCCACAAGAACAGTCTTAGCGAAGGGCTTCTTGAGGGGAAAGCTGTAACTCTGTGAGATGAATTAACAGAACACAAAGCAGTTTCTCAGAAAGCTTCTTTTCAGTTTTTATCTTTGGATAATTCCTTTTCCACCCTAGCCCTCAATGGGCTTACAAATATCACTTTGAAAATTCAACAAGAACAGTCTTAGCAAAAGGCTTCTTGAGATGAAAGCTGTAACCCTGTGAGATGAATTAACAGAACACAAAGCAGTTTCTCAGAAAGATTCTTTTCAGTTTTTATCATAGTATATTTCCTTTTTCTCCATTGCCCTCTATGGGCTTCCGAAGGTCACTTTGCAAATTCAACAAGAACAGTCTTAGGGAAAGGCTTCTTGAGGGTAAAGCTGTAACTCTGTGAGATGAATTAACAGAACACAAAGCAGTTTCTCAGAAAGATTCTTTTCAGTTTTTATCATAGGATATTTCCTTTTTCTCCATAGCCCTCTATGGGCTTCCAAACGCCACTTTGCAAATGTCACCAGAACACTCTTAGGGAAAGGCTTCTTGAGGGGAAAGCTGTAACTCTGTGAGATGAATTAACAGAACACAAAGCAGGTTCTCAGAAAGCTTCTTTCCAGTTTTTAACGGAAGCTATTTCTTTTTTCACCGTAGCCCTCTATGGGCTTCCAAATATCACTTTGCAAATTCCACAAGAACAGTCTTAGCGAAAGGCTTCTTGAGGGGAAAACTCTAACCCTGTGCCATGAATTAACAGAGCACAAATCAGTTTCTCAGAAAGCTTCTTTTCAGTTTTTATCTTAGGATATTTCCTTTGTCACCATAGCCCGCTATGGGCTTCCAAATGTCACTTTGCAAATTCCACAAGAACAGTCTTAGCGAAAAGCTTCTTGAGGGGAAAGCTGTAACTCTGTGAGATGAATTAACAGAACACAAAGAGGTTTCTCAGAAAGCTTCCTTCCACTTTTTAACGGAAGATATTTCCTTTTTCACCATAACCCTCTATGGGCTTCCAAATATCACTTTGCAAATTCAACAAGAACAGTCTTAGGGAAAGGCTTCTTGAAGGGAAAGATGTAACTCTGTGAGATGAATTAACAGAACACAAAGCAGTTTCTCAGAAAGCTTCTTTCCAATTTTTAAGGAAAGGTATTTCCTTTTTCACCATAGCCCTCTATGGGCTTCCAAATATTACTTTCCGAATTTCAGAAGAACAGTCTTAGTGAACGGCGTCTTGAGGGGAAAGCTGTAACTCTGTGAGATAAATTGACAGAACACAAAGCAGTTTCTCAGAGAGCTTCTTTTCAGTTTTTATCTTAGGATATCTCCTTTTTCACCATAGCCCTCTTTGGGCTTCCAAATATCGCATTGCAAATTTCACAAGAACAGTCTTAGGGAAATTCTTCATGAGGGGAAAGCTGTAAGTCTCTGAGATGAATTAACAGAACACAAAGTAGTTTCTCAGAGATCTTCTTTCCAGATTTTAATGGAAGATACTTCCTTTTTCACCATAGCCGTCTATGGGCTTCCAAATATCACTTTTCAAATTCCACAAGATCAGCCTTAGCTAAAGGTTTCTTGAGGAGAAATTTGTAACACTGTGAGATGAATTAACAGAACACAAAGCAGTTTCTGAGAAAGCTTCTTTCCACTTTTTAACGGAAGATATTTCTTTTTTCACCATAGCCCTCTATGGGCTTCCAAATATCACTTTGCAAATTCCAAAAGAACAGTCTTAGCGAAAGGCTTCTTGAGGGTAATGCTGTAACTCTGTGAGATGAATTAACATAACACAAAGCAGTTTCTCAGAAAGCTTCTTTCCTGTTTTTAACGGAAGTTATTTCCTTTTTCACCGTAGCCGTCTATGGGCTTCCAAATATCACTTTCAAATTCCAGAAGAACAGTCTTAGCGAAAAGCTTCTTGAGGGGAAAGCTGTATCTCTGTGAGATGAATTAACAGAACACAATGCAGTTTCTTAGAAGGCTTCTTTTCAGTCTTTTTCTTAGGATAATTCCTTGTTCACCATAGCCCTCTATGGGTTTCCTAATATCACTTTGCAAATTCCACAAGAACAGCTTTAGAAAAAGGCTTCCTGAGGGGAAAGCTGTAAATCTGTGAGATGAATTAACAGAACACAAAGCAGTTTCTCAGAAAGCTTCTTTCCAGTTTTTAAAAGAAGATATTTCCTTTTTCATCATATCCTTCTATGGCTTTCCAAATATCACTTTGAAATTCCACAAGAACAATCTTAGCGAAAAGCTTCTTGAGGAGAAAGCTCTAACCCTGTGAGATGAACTAACAGAACACAAGGCAGTTTCTCAGAAAGCTTCTTTTCAGTTTTTATCATAGGATATTTCCTTTTTTACCCTAGCCCTCCATGGGCTTCCATATATCACTTTGCAAATTTCACCAGAACACTCTTAGGGAAAGGCTTCTTGAGGGGAAAGCTGTAACTCTGTGAGGTGAATTAACAGAACACAAAGTAGGTTCTCAGAAAGCTTCTTTCCATTTTTTAACGGAAGCTATTTCCTTTTTCACCGTAGCCCTCTATGGGCTTCCAAATATCACTTTGCAAATTCCACAAGAACAGTCTTAGCGAAAGGCTTCTTGAGGGGAAAGCTGTAACTCTGTGAGATGAATTAACCGAACACAAAGCAGTTTCTCAGAAAGCTTCCTTGCAGTTCTTAACTCTAGATATTTCCTTTTTCACCATAGCCCTCTAAGGGCTTAAAATATCAGTTTGCTAATTTCACAAGAACCGTCAGTGAGTGACTTCTTGAGGGGAACGCTGTAACTCTCTGAGATGAATTAACAGAACACAAAGCAGTTTCTCAGAAAACTTCTTTCCAGCTTTTAACGGAAGATATTTCCTTTAACACCATAGCCCTCCAGGGGCTTCCAAATATCTCTTTGCAAATTCCACAAGAACAGTCTTAGCGAACCTCAGAAAGCTTCTTTTCCGTTTGTAACTAAAGATATTTCCTTTTTCAGCATAGCCCTCTATGGGCTTCCAAATATCAATTTGCAAATTCCACAAGAACAGTCTTATCAAAAGGCTTCTTGAGGGGAAAGTTGTAACTCTGTGAGATGAATTAACAGAACACAAAGCAGTTTCTCAGAAAGCTTCTTTCCACTTTTTAACGGAAGATATTTCCTTTTTCACCATAGCCCTCTATGGGCCTCCAAATATCACTTTGCAAATTCCACAAGAACAGTCTTAGCGAAGGGCTTCTTGAGGGGAAAGCTGTAGCTCTGTGAGATGAATTAACAGAACACAAAGCAGTTTCTCAGAAAGCTTCTTTTCAGTTTTTATCTTTGGATAATTCCTTTTCCACCCTAGCCCTCAATGGGCTTACAAATATCACTTTGAAAATTCAACAAGAACAGTCTTAGCAAAAGGCTTCTTGAGATGAAAGCTGTAACCCTGTGAGATGAATTAACAGAACACAAAGCAGTTTCTCAGAAAGATTCTTTTCAGTTTTTATCATAGTATATTTCCTTTTTCTCCATTGCCCTCTATGGGCTTCCAAAGGTCACTTTGCAAATTCAACAAGAACAGTCTTAGGGAAAGGCTTCTTGAGGGTAAAGCTGTAACTCTGTGAGATGAATTAACAGAACACAAAGCAGTTTCTCAGAAAGATTCTTTTCAGTTTTTATCATAGGATATTTCCTTTTTCTCCATAGCCCTCTATGGGCTTCCAAACGCCACTTTGCAAATGTCACCAGAACACTCTTAGGGAAAGGCTTCTTGCGGGGAAAGCTGTAACTCTGTGAGATGAATTAACAGAACACAAAGCAGGTTCTCAGAAAGCTTCTTTCCAGTTTTTAACGGAAGCTATTTCTTTTTTCACCGTAGCCCTCTATGGGCTTCCAAATATCACTTTGCAAATTCCACAAGAACAGTCTTAGCGAAAGGCTTCTTGAGGGGAAAACTCTAACCCTGTGCCATGAATTAACAGAACACAAATCAGTTTCTCAGAAAGCTTCTTTTCAGTTTTTATCTTAGGATATTTCCTTTGTCACCATAGCCCCCTATGGGCTTCCAAATGTCACTTTGCAAATTCCACAAGAACAGTCTTAGCGAAAAGCTTCTTGAGGGGAAAGCTGTAACTCTGTGAGATGAATTAACAGAACACAAAGAGGTTTCTCAGAAAGCTTCCTTCCACTTTTTAACGGAAGATATTTCCTTTTTCACCATAACCCTCTATGGGCTTCCAAATATCACTTTGCAAATTCAACAAGAACAGTCTTAGGGAAAGGCTTCTTGAAGGGAAAGATGTAACTCTGTGAGATGAATTAACAGAACACAAAGCAGTTTCTCAGAAAGCTTCTTTCCAATTTTTAAGGAAAGGTATTTCCTTTTTCACCATAGCCCTCTATGGGCTTCCAAATATTACTTTCCGAATTTCACAAGAACAGTCTTAGTGAACGGCGTCTTGAGGGGAAAGCTGTAACTCTGTGAGATAAATTGACAGAACACAAAGCAGTTTCTCAGAGAGCTTCTTTTCAGTTTTTATCTTAGGATATCTCCTTTTTCACCATAGCCCTCTTTGGGCTTCCAAATATCGCATTGCAAATTTCACAAGAACAGTCTTAGGGAAATTCTTCATGAGGGGAAAGCTGTAAGTCTCTGAGATGAATTAACAGAACACAAAGTAGTTTCTCAGAGATCTTCTTTCCAGATTTTAACGGAAGATACTTCCTTTTTCACCATAGCCGTCTATGGGCTTCCAAATATCACTTTTCAAATTCCACAAGATCAGCCTTAGCTAAAGGTTTCTTGAGGAGAAATTTGTAACACTGTGAGATGAATTAACAGAACACAAAGCAGTTTCTGAGAAAGCTTCTTTCCACTTTTTAACGGAAGATATTTCTTTTTTCACCATAGCCCTCTATGGGCTTCCAAATATCACTTTGCAAATTCCAAAAGAACAGTCTTAGCGAAAGGCTTCTTGAGGGTAATGCTGTAACTCTGTGAGATGAATTAACATAACACAAAGCAGTTTCTCAGAAAGCTTCTTTCCTGTTTTTAACGGAAGTTATTTCCTTTTTCACCGTAGCCGTCTATGGGCTTCCAAATATCACTTTCAAATTCCAGAAGAACAGTCTTAGCGAAAAGCTTCTTGAGGGGAAAGCTGTATCTCTGTGAGATGAATTAACAGAACACAATGCAGTTTCTTAGAAGGCTTCTTTTCAGTCTTTTTCTTAGGATAATTCCTTGTTCACCATAGCCCTCTATGGGTTTCCTAATATCACTTTGCAAATTCCACAAGAACAGCTTTAGAAAAAGGCTTCCTGAGGGGAAAGCTGTAAATCTGTGAGATGAATTAACAGAACACAAAGCAGTTTCTCAGAAAGCTTCTTTCCAGTTTTTAAAAGAAGATATTTCCTTTTTCATCATATCCTTCTATGGCTTTCCAAATATCACTTTGAAATTCCACAAGAACAATCTTAGCGAAAAGCTTCTTGAGGAGAAAGCTCTAACCCTGTGAGATGAACTAACAGAACACAAGGCAGTTTCTCAGAAAGCTTCTTTTCAGTTTTTATCATAGGATATTTCCTTTTTTACCCTAGCCCTCCATGGGCTTCCATATATCACTTTGCAAATTTCACCAGAACACTCTTAGGGAAAGGCTTCTTGAGGGGAAAGCTGTAACTCTGTGAGGTGAATTAACAGAACACAAAGTAGGTTCTCAGAAAGCTTCTTTCCATTTTTTAACGGAAGCTATTTCCTTTTTCACCGTAGCCCTCTATGGGCTTCCAAATATCACTTTGCAAATTCCACAAGAACAGTCTTAGCGAAAGGCTTCTTGAGGGGAAAGCTGTAACTCTGTGAGATGAATTAACCGAACACAAAGCAGTTTCTCAGAAAGCTTCCTTGCAGTTCTTAACTCTAGATATTTCCTTTTTCACCATAGCCCTCTAAGGGCTTAAAATATCAGTTTGCTAATTTCACAAGAACCGTCAGTGAGTGACTTCTTGAGGGGAACGCTGTAACTCTCTGAGATGAATTAACAGAACACAAAGCAGTTTCTCAGAAAACTTCTTTCCAGCTTTTAACGGAAGATATTTCCTTTAACACCATAGCCCTCCAGGGGCTTCCAAATATCTCTTTGCAAATTCCACAAGAACAGTCTTAGCGAACCTCAGAAAGCTTCTTTTCCGTTTGTAACTAAGGATATTTCCTTTTTCAGCATAGCCCTCTATGGGCTTCCAAATATCAATTTGCAAATTCCACAAGAACAGTCTTATCAAAAGGCTTCTTGAGGGGAAAGTTGTAACTCTGTGAGATGAATTAACAGAACACAAAGCAGTTTCTCAGAAAGCTTCTTTCCACTTTTTAACGGAAGATATTTCCTTTTTCACCATAGCCCTCTATGGGCCTCCAAATATCACTTTGCAAATTCCACAAGAACAGTCTTAGCGAAGGGCTTCTTGAGGGGAAAGCTGTAACTCTGTGAGATGAATTAACAGAACACAAAGCAGTTTCTCAGAAAGCTTCTTTTCAGTTTTTATCTTTGGATAATTCCTTTTCCACCATAGCCCTCAATGGGCTTACAAATATCACTTTGAAAATTCAACAAGAACAGTCTTAGCAAAAGGCTTCTTGAGATGAAAGCTGTAACCCTGTGAGATGAATTAACAGAACACAAAGCAGTTTCTCAGAAAGATTCTTTTCAGTTTTTATCATAGTATATTTCCTTTTTCTCCATTGCCCTCTATGGGCTTCCGAAGGTCACTTTGCAAATTCAACAAGAACAGTCTTAGGGAAAGGCTTCTTGAGGGTAAAGCTGTAACTCTGTGAGATGAATTAACAGAACACAAAGCAGTTTCTCAGAAAGATTCTTTTCAGTTTTTATCATAGGATATTTCCTTTTTCTCCATAGCCCTCTATGGGCTTCCAAACGTCACTTTGCAAATGTCACCAGAACACTCTTAGGGAAAGGCTTCTTGAGGGGAAAGCTGTAACTCTGTGAGATGAATTAACAGAACACAAAGCAGGTTCTCAGAAAGCTTCTTTCCAGTTTTTAACGGAAGCTATTTCTTTTTTCACCGTAGCCCTCTATGGGCTTCCAAATATCACTTTGCAAATTCCACAAGAACAGTCTTAGCGAAAGGCTTCTTGAGGGGAAAACTCTAACCCTGTGCCATGAATTAACAGAGCACAAATCAGTTTCTCAGAAAGCTTCTTTTCAGTTTTTATCTTAGGATATTTCCTTTTTCACCATAGCCCGCTATGGGCTTCCAAATGTCACTTTGCAAATTCCACAAGAACAGTCTTAGCGAAAAGCTTCTTGAGGGGAAAGCTGTAACTCTGTGAGATGAATTAACAGAACACAAAGAGGTTTCTCAGAAAGCTTCCTTCCACTTTTTAACGGAAGATATTTCCTTTTTCACCATAACCCTCTATGGGCTTCCAAATATCACTTTGCAAATTCAACAAGAACAGTCTTAGGGAAAGGCTTCTTGAAGGGAAAGATGTAACTCTGTGAGATGAATTAACAGAACACAAAGCAGTTTCTCAGAAAGCTTCTTTCCAATTTTTAAGGAAAGGTATTTCCTTTTTCACCATAGCCCTCTATGGGCTTCCAAATATTACTTTCCGAATTTCACAAGAACAGTCTTAGTGAACGGCGTCTTGAGGGGAAAGCTGTAACTCTGTGAGATAAATTGACAGAACACAAAGCAGTTTCTCAGAGAGCTTCTTTTCAGTTTTTATCTTAGGATATCTCCTTTTTCACCATAGCCCTCTTTGGGCTTCCAAATATCGCATTGCAAATTTCACAAGAACAGTCTTAGGGAAATTCTTCATGAGGGGAAAGCTGTAAGTCTCTGAGATGAATTAACAGAACACAAAGTAGTTTCTCAGAGATCTTCTTTCCAGATTTTAACGGAAGATACTTCCTTTTTCACCATAGCCGTCTATGGGCTTCCAAATATCACTTTTCAAATTCCACAAGATCAGCCTTAGCTAAAGGTTTCTTGAGGAGAAATTTGTAACACTGTGAGATGAATTAACAGAACACAAAGCAGTTTCTGAGAAAGCTTCTTTCCACTTTTTAACGGAAGATATTTCTTTTTTCACCATAGCCCTCTATGGGCTTCCAAATATCACTTTGCAAATTCCAAAAGAACAGTCTTAGCGAAAGGCTTCTTGAGGGTAATGCTGTAACTCTGTGAGATGAATTAACATAACACAAAGCAGTTTCTCAGAAAGCTTCTTTCCTGTTTTTAACGGAAGTTATTTCCTTTTTCACCGTAGCCGTCTATGGGCTTCCAAATATCACTTTCAAATTCCAGAAGAACAGTCTTAGCGAAAAGCTTCTTGAGGGGAAAGCTGTATCTCTGTGAGATGAATTAACAGAACACAATGCAGTTTCTTAGAAGGCTTCTTTTCAGTCTTTTTCTTAGGATAATTCCTTGTTCACCATAGCCCTCTATGGGTTTCCTAATATCACTTTGCAAATTCCACAAGAACAGCTTTAGAAAAAGGCTTCCTGAGGGGAAAGCTGTAAATCTGTGAGATGAATTAACAGAACACAAAGCAGTTTCTCAGAAAGCTTCTTTCCAGTTTTTAAAAGAAGATATTTCCTTTTTCATCATATCCTTCTATGGCTTTCCAAATATCACTTTGAAATTCCACAAGAACAAACTTAGCGAAAAGCTTCTTGAGGAGAAAGCTCTAACCCTGTGAGATGAACTAACAGAACACAAGGCAGTTTCTCAGAAAGCTTCTTTTCAGTTTTTATCATAGGATATTTCCTTTTTTACCCTAGCCCTCCATGGGCTTCCATATATCACTTTGCAAATTTCACCAGAACACTCTTAGGGAAAGGCTTCTTGAGGGGAAAGCTGTAACTCTGTGAGGTGAATTAACAGAACACAAAGTAGGTTCTCAGAAAGCTTCTTTCCATTTTTTAACGGAAGCTATTTCCTTTTTCACCGTAGCCCTCTATGGGCTTCCAAATATCACTTTGCAAATTCCACAAGAACAGTCTTAGCGAAAGGCTTCTTGAGGGGAAAGCTGTAACTCTGTGAGATGAATTAACCGAACACAAAGCAGTTTCTCAGAAAGCTTCCCTGCAGTTCTTAACTCTAGATATTTCCTTTTTCACCATAGCCCTCTAAGGGCTTAAAATATCAGTTTGCTAATTTCACAAGAACCGTCAGTGAGTGACTTCTTGAGGGGAACGCTGTAACTCTCTGAGATGAATTAACAGAACACAAAGCAGTTTCTCAGAAACCTTCTTTCCAGCTTTTAACGGAAGATATTTCCTTTAACACCATAGCCCTCCAGGGGCTTCCAAATATCTCTTTGCAAATTCCACAAGAACAGTCTTAGCGAACCTCAGAAAGCTTCTTTTCCGTTTGTAACTAAGGATATTTCCTTTTTCAGCATAGCCCTCTATGGGCTTCCAAATATCAATTTGCAAATTCCACAAGAACAGTCTTATCAAAAGGCTTCTTGAGGGGAAAGTTGTAACTCTGTGAGATGAATTAACAGAACACAAAGCAGTTTCTCAGAAAGCTTCTTTCCACTTTTTAACGGAAGATATTTCCTTTTTCACCATAGCCCTCTATGGGCCTCCAAATATCACTTTGCAAATTCCACAAGAACAGTCTTAGCGAAGGGCTTCTTGAGGGGAAAGCTGTAGCTCTGTGAGATGAATTAACAGAACACAAAGCAGTTTCTCAGAAAGCTTCTTTTCAGTTTTTATCTTTGGATAATTCCTTTTCCACCATAGCCCTCAATGGGCTTACAAATATCACTTTGAAAATTCAACAAGAACAGTCTTAGCAAAAGGCTTCTTGAGATGAAAGCTGTAACCCTGTGAGATGAATTAACAGAACACAAAGCAGTTTCTCAGAAAGATTCTTTTCAGTTTTTATCATAGTATATTTCCTTTTTCTCCATTGCCCTCTATGGGCTTCCAAAGGTCACTTTGCAAATTCAACAAGAACAGTCTTAGGGAAAGGCTTCTTGAGGGTAAAGCTGTAACTCTGTGAGATGAATTAACAGAACACAAAGCAGTTTCTCAGAAAGATTCTTTTCAGTTTTTATCATAGGATATTTCCTTTTTCTCCATAGCCCTCTATGGGCTTCCAAACGTCACTTTGCAAATGTCACCAGAACACTCTTAGGGAAAGGCTTCTTGAGGGGAAAGCTGTAACTCTGTGAGATGAATTAACAGAACACAAAGCAGGTTCTCAGAAAGCTTCTTTCCAGTTTTTAACGGAAGCTATTTCTTTTTTCACCGTAGCCCTCTATGGGCTTCCAAATATCACTTTGCAAATTCCACACGAACAGTCTTAGCGAAAGGCTTCTTGAGGGGAAAACTCTAACCCTGTGCCATGAATTAACAGAACACAAATCAGTTTCTCAGAAAGCTTCTTTTCAGTTTTTATCTTAGGATATTTCCTTTGTCACCATAGCCCGCTATGGGCTTCCAAATGTCACTTTGCAAATTCCACAAGAACAGTCTTAGCGAAAAGCTTCTTGAGGGGAAAGCTGTAACTCTGTGAGATGAATTAACAGAACACAAAGAGGTTTCTCAGAAAGCTTCCTTCCACTTTTTAACGGAAGATATTTCCTTTTTCACCATAACCCTCTATGGGCTTCCAAATATCACTTTGCAAATTCAACAAGAACAGTCTTAGGGAAAGGCTTCTTGAAGGGAAAGATGTAACTCTGTGAGATGAATTAACAGAACACAAAGCAGTTTCTCAGAAAGCTTCTTTCCAATTTTTAAGGAAAGGTATTTCCTTTTTCACCATAGCCCTCTATGGGCTTCCAAATATTACTTTCCGAATTTCACAAGAACAGTCTTAGTGAACGGCGTCTTGAGGGGAAAGCTGTAACTCTGTGAGATAAATTGACAGAACACAAAGCAGTTTCTCAGAGAGCTTCTTTTCAGTTTTTATCTTAGGATATCTCCTTTTTCACCATAGCCCTCTTTGGGCTTCCAAATATCGCATTGCAAATTTCACAAGAACAGTCTTAGGGAAATTCTTCATGAGGGGAAAGCTGTAAGTCTCTGAGATGAATTAACAGAACACAAAGTAGTTTCTCAGAGATCTTCTTTCCAGATTTTAACGGAAGATACTTCCTTTTTCACCATAGCCATCTATGGGCTTCCAAATATCACTTTTCAAATTCCACAAGATCAGCCTTAGCTAAAGGTTTCTTGAGGAGAAATTTGTAACACTGTGAGATGAATTAACAGAACACAAAGCAGTTTCTGAGAAAGCTTCTTTCCACTTTTTAACGGAAGATATTTCTTTTTTCACCATAGCCCTCTATGGGCTTCCAAATATCACTTTGCAAATTCCAAAAGAACAGTCTTAGCGAAAGGCTTCTTGAGGGTAATGCTGTAACTCTGTGAGATGAATTAACATAACACAAAGCAGTTTCTCAGAAAGCTTCTTTCCTGTTTTTAACGGAAGTTATTTCCTTTTTCACCGTAGCCGTCTATGGGCTTCCAAATATCACTTTCAAATTCCAGAAGAACAGTCTTAGCGAAAAGCTTCTTGAGGGGAAAGCTGTATCTCTGTGAGATGAATTAACAGAACACAATGCAGTTTCTTAGAAGGCTTCTTTTCAGTCTTTTTCTTAGGATAATTCCTTGTTCACCATAGCCCTCTATTGGTTTCCTAATATCACTTTGCAAATTCCACAAGAACAGCTTTAGAAAAAGGCTTCCTGAGGGGAAAGCTGTAAATCTGTGAGATGAATTAACAGAACACAAAGCAGTTTCTCAGAAAGCTTCTTTCCAGTTTTTAAAAGAAGATATTTCCTTTTTCATCATATCCTTCTATGGCTTTCCAAATATCACTTTGAAATTCCACAAGAACAAACTTAGCGAAAACCTTCTTGAGGAGAAAGCTCTAACCCTGTGAGATGAACTAACAGAACACAAGGCAGTTTCTCAGAAAGCTTCTTTTCAGTTTTTATCATAGGATATTTCCTTTTTTACCCTAGCCCTCCATGGGCTTCCATATATCACTTTGCAAATTTCACCAGAACACTCTTAGGGAAAGGCTTCTTGAGGGGAAAGCTGTAACACTGTGAGGTGAATTAACAGAACACAAAGTAGGTTCTCAGAAAGCTTCTTTCCATTTTTTAACGGAAGCTATTTCCTTTTTCACCGTAGCCCTCTATGGGCTTCCAAATATCACTTTGCAAATTCCACAAGAACAGTCTTAGCGAAAGGCTTCTTGAGGGGAAAGCTGTAACTCTGTGAGATGAATTAACCGAACACAAAGCAGTTTCTCAGAAAGCTTCCTTGCAGTTCTTAACTCTAGATATTTCCTTTTTCACCATAGCCCTCTAAGGGCTTAAAATATCAGTTTGCTAATTTCACAAGAACCGTCAGTGAGTGACTTCTTGAGGGGAACGCTGTAACTCTCTGAGATGAATTAACAGAACACAAAGCAGTTTCTCAGAAACCTTCTTTCCAGCTTTTAACGGAAGATATTTCCTTTAACACCATAGCCCTCCAGGGGCTTCCAAATATCTCTTTGCAAATTCCACAAGAACAGTCTTAGCGAACCTCAGAAAGCTTCTTTTCCGTTTGTAACTAAGGATATTTCCTTTTTCAGCATAGCCCTCTATGGGCTTCCAAATATCAATTTGCAAATTCCACAAGAACAGTCTTATCAAAAGGCTTCTTGAGGGGAAAGTTGTAACTCTGTGAGATGAATTAACAGAACACAAAGCAGTTTCTCAGAAAGCTTCTTTCCACTTTTTAACGGAAGATATTTCCTTTTTCACCATAGCCCTCTATGGGCCTCCAAATATCACTTTGCAAATTCCACAAGAACAGTCTTAGCGAAGGGCTTCTTGAGGGGAAAGCTGTAACTCTGTGAGATGAATTAACAGAACACAAAGCAGTTTCTCAGAAAGCTTCTTTTCAGTTTTTATCTTTGGATAATTCCTTTTCCACCATAGCCCTCAATGGGCTTACAAATATCACTTTGAAAATTCAACAAGAACAGTCTTAGCAAAAGGCTTCTTGAGATGAAAGCTGTAACCCTGTGAGATGAATTAACAGAACACAAAGCAGTTTCTCAGAAAGATTCTTTTCAGTTTTTATCATAGTATATTTCCTTTTTCTCCATTGCCCTCTATGGGCTTCCAAAGGTCACTTTGCAAATTCAACAAGAACAGTCTTAGGGAAAGGCTTCTTGAGGGTAAAGCTGTAACTCTGTGAGATGAATTAACAGAACACAAAGCAGTTTCTCAGAAAGATTCTTTTCAGTTTTTATCATAGGATATTTCCTTTTTCTCCATAGCCCTCTATGGGCTTCCAAACGTCACTTTGCAAATGTCACCAGAACACTCTTAGGGAAAGGCTTCTTGAGGGGAAAGCTGTAACTCTGTGAGATGAATTAACAGAACACAAAGCAGGTTCTCAGAAAGCTTCTTTCCAGTTTTTAACGGAAGCTATTTCTTTTTTCACCGTAGCCCTCTATGGGCTTCCAAATATCACTTTGCAAATTCCACAAGAACAGTCTTAGCGAAAGGCTTCTTGAGGGGAAAACTCTAACCCTGTGCCATGAATTAACAGAACACAAATCAGTTTCTCAGAAAGCTTCTTTTCAGTTTTTATCTTAGGATATTTCCTTTGTCACCATAGCCCGCTATGGGCTTCCAAATGTCACTTTGCAAATTCCACAAGAACAGTCTTAGCGAAAAGCTTCTTGAGGGGAAAGCTGTAACTCTGTGAGATGAATTAACAGAACACAAAGAGGTTTCTCAGAAAGCTTCCTTCCACTTTTTAACGGAAGATATTTCCTTTTTCACCATAACCCTCTATGGGCTTCCAAATATCACTTTGCAAATTCAACAAGAACAGTCTTAGGGAAAGGCTTCTTGAAGGGAAAGATGTAACTCTGTGAGATGAATTAACAGAACACAAAGAGGTTTCTCAGAAAGCTTCCTTCCACTTTTTAACGGAAGATATTTCCTTTTTCACCATAACCCTCTATGGGCTTCCAAATATCACTTTGCAAATTCAACAAGAACAGTCTTAGGGAAAGGCTTCTTGAAGGGAAAGATGTAACTCTGTGAGATGAATTAACAGAACACAAAGCAGTTTCTCAGAAAGCTTCTTTCCAATTTTTAAGGAAAGGTATTTCCTTTTTCACCATAGCCCTCTATGGGCTTCCAAATATTACTTTCCGAATTTTACAAGAACAGTCTTAGTGAACGGCGTCTTGAGGGGAAAGCTGTAACTCTGTGAGATAAATTGACAGAACACAAAGCAGTTTCTCAGAGAGCTTCTTTTCAGTTTTTATCTTAGGATATCTCCTTTTTCACCATAGCCCTCTTTGGGCTTCCAAATATCGCATTGCAAATTTCACAAGAACAGTCTTAGGGAAATTCTTCATGAGGGGAAAGCTGTAAGTCTCTGAGATGAATTAACAGAACACAAAGTAGTTTCTCAGAGATCTTCTTTCCAGATTTTAACGGAAGATACTTCCTTTTTCACCATAGCCGTCTATGGGCTTCCAAATATCACTTTTCAAATTCCACAAGATCAGCCTTAGCTAAAGGTTTCTTGAGGAGAAATTTGTAACACTGTGAGATGAATTAACAGAACACAAAGCAGTTTCTGAGAAAGCTTCTTTCCACTTTTTAACGGAAGATATTTCTTTTTTCACCATAGCCCTCTATGGGCTTCCAAATATCACTTTGCAAATTCCAAAAGAACAGTCTTAGCGAAAGGCTTCTTGAGGGTAATGCTGTAACTCTGTGAGATGAATTAACATAACACAAAGCAGTTTCTCAGAAAGCTTCTTTCCGGTTTTTAACAGAAGTTATTTCCTTTTTCACCGTAGCCGTCTATGGGCTTCCAAATATCACTTTCAAATTCCAGAAGAACAGTCTTAGCGAAAAGCTTCTTGAGGGGAAAGCTGTATCTCTGTGAGATGAATTAACAGAACACAATGCAGTTTCTTAGAAGGCTTCTTTTCAGTCTTTTTCTTAGGATAATTCCTTGTTCACCATAGCCCTCTATGGGTTTCCTAATATCACTTTGCAAATTCCACAAGAACAGCTTTAGAAAAAGGCTTCCTGAGGGGAAAGCTGTAAATCTGTGAGATGAATTAACAGAACACAAAGCAGTTTCTCAGAAAGCTTCTTTCCAGTTTTTAAAAGAAGATATTTCCTTTTTCATCATATCCTTCTATGGCTTTCCAAATATCACTTTGAAATTCCACAAGAACAATCTTAGCGAAAAGCTTCTTGAGGAGAAAGCTCTAACCCTGTGAGATGAACTAACAGAACACAAGGCAGTTTCTCAGAAAGCTTCTTTTCAGTTTTTATCATAGGATATTTCCTTTTTTACCCTAGCCCTCCATGGGCTTCCATATATCACTTTGCAAATTTCACCAGAACACTCTTAGGGAAAGGCTTCTTGAGGGGAAAGCTGTAACTCTGTGAGGTGAATTAACAGAACACAAAGTAGGTTCTCAGAAAGCTTCTTTCCATTTTTTAACGGAAGCTATTTCCTTTTTCACCGTAGCCCTCTATGGGCTTCCAAATATCACTTTGCAAATTCCACAAGAACAGTCTTAGCGAAAGGCTTCTTGAGGGGAAAGCTGTAACTCTGTGAGATGAATTAACCGAACACAAAGCAGTTTCTCAGAAAGCTTCCTTGCAGTTCTTAACTCTAGATATTTCCTTTTTCACCATAGCCCTCTAAGGGCTTAAAATATCAGTTTGCTAATTTCACAAGAACCGTCAGTGAGTGACTTCTTGAGGGGAACGCTGTAACTCTCTGAGATGAATTAACAGAACACAAAGCAGTTTCTCAGAAAACTTCTTTCCAGCTTTTAACGGAAGATATTTCCTTTAACACCATAGCCCTCCAGGGGCTTCCAAATATCTCTTTGCAAATTCCACAAGAACAGTCTTAGCGAACCTCAGAAAGCTTCTTTTCCGTTTGTAACTAAAGATATTTCCTTTTTCAGCATAGCCCTCTATGGGCTTCCAAATATCAATTTGCAAATTCCACAAGAACAGTCTTATCAAAAGGCTTCTTGAGGGGAAAGTTGTAACTCTGTGAGATGAATTAACAGAACACAAAGCAGTTTCTCAGAAAGCTTCTTTCCACTTTTTAACGGAAGATATTTCCTTTTTCACCATAGCCCTCTATGGGCCTCCAAATATCACTTTGCAAATTCCACAAGAACAGTCTTAGCGAAGGGCTTCTTGAGGGGAAAGCTGTAGCTCTGTGAGATGAATTAACAGAACACAAAGCAGTTTCTCAGAAAGCTTCTTTTCAGTTTTTATCTTTGGATAATTCCTTTTCCACCCTAGCCCTCAATGGGCTTACAAATATCACTTTGAAAATTCAACAAGAACAGTCTTAGCAAAAGGCTTCTTGAGATGAAAGCTGTAACCCTGTGAGATGAATTAACAGAACACAAAGCAGTTTCTCAGAAAGATTCTTTTCAGTTTTTATCATAGTATATTTCCTTTTTCTCCATTGCCCTCTATGGGCTTCCAAAGGTCACTTTGCAAATTCAACAAGAACAGTCTTAGGGAAAGGCTTCTTGAGGGTAAAGCTGTAACTCTGTGAGATGAATTAACAGAACACAAAGCAGTTTCTCAGAAAGATTCTTTTCAGTTTTTATCATAGGATATTTCCTTTTTCTCCATAGCCCTCTATGGGCTTCCAAACGTCACTTTGCAAATGTCACCAGAACACTCTTAGGGAAAGGCTTCTTGAGGGGAAAGCTGTAACTCTGTGAGATGAATTAACAGAACACAAAGCAGGTTCTCAGAAAGCTTCTTTCCAGTTTTTAACGGAAGCTATTTCTTTTTTCACCGTAGCCCTCTATGGGCTTCCAAATATCACTTTGCAAATTCCACACGAACAGTCTTAGCGAAAGGCTTCTTGAGGGGAAAACTCTAACCCTGTGCCATGAATTAACAGAACACAAATCAGTTTCTCAGAAAGCTTCTTTTCAGTTTTTATCTTAGGATATTTCCTTTGTCACCATAGCCCGCTATGGGCTTCCAAATGTCACTTTGCAAATTCCACAAGAACAGTCTTAGCGAAAAGCTTCTTGAGGGGAAAGCTGTAACTCTGTGAGATGAATTAACAGAACACAAAGAGGTTTCTCAGAAAGCTTCCTTCCACTTTTTAACGGAAGATATTTCCTTTTTCACCATAACCCTCTATGGGCTTCCAAATATCACTTTGCAAATTCAACAAGAACAGTCTTAGGGAAAGGCTTCTTGAAGGGAAAGATGTAACTCTGTGAGATGAATTAACAGAACACAAAGCAGTTTCTCAGAAAGCTTCTTTCCAATTTTTAAGGAAAGGTATTTCCTTTTTCACCATAGCCCTCTATGGGCTTCCAAATATTACTTTCCGAATTTCAGAAGAACAGTCTTAGTGAACGGCGTCTTGAGGGGAAAGCTGTAACTCTGTGAGATAAATTGACAGAACACAAAGCAGTTTCTCAGAGAGCTTCTTTTCAGTTTTTATCTTAGGATATCTCCTTTTTCACCATAGCCCTCTTTGGGCTTCCAAATATCGCATTGCAAATTTCACAAGAACAGTCTTAGGGAAATTCTTCATGAGGGGAAAGCTGTAAGTCTCTGAGATGAATTAACAGAACACAAAGTAGTTTCTCAGAGATCTTCTTTCCAGATTTTAACGGAAGATACTTCCTTTTTCACCATAGCCGTCTATGGGCTTCCAAATATCACTTTTCAAATTCCACAAGATCAGCCTTAGCTAAAGGTTTCTTGAGGAGAAATTTGTAACACTGTGAGATGAATTAACAGAACACAAAGCAGTTTCTGAGAAAGCTTCTTTCCACTTTTTAACGGAAGATATTTCTTTTTTCACCATAGCCCTCTATGGGCTTCCAAATATCACTTTGCAAATTCCAAAAGAACAGTCTTAGCGAAAGGCTTCTTGAGGGTAATGCTGTAACTCTGTGAGATGAATTAACATAACACAAAGCAGTTTCTCAGAAAGCTTCTTTCCTGTTTTTAACGGAAGTTATTTCCTTTTTCACCGTAGCCGTCTATGGGCTTCCAAATATCACTTTCAAATTCCAGAAGAACAGTCTTAGCGAAAAGCTTCTTGAGGGGAAAGCTGTATCTCTGTGAGATGAATTAACAGAACACAATGCAGTTTCTTAGAAGGCTTCTTTTCAGTCTTTTTCTTAGGATAATTCCTTGTTCACCATAGCCCTCTATGGGTTTCCTAATATCACTTTGCAAATTCCACAAGAACAGCTTTAGAAAAAGGCTTCCTGAGGGGAAAGCTGTAAATCTGTGAGATGAATTAACAGAACACAAAGCAGTTTCTCAGAAAGCTTCTTTCCAGTTTTTAAAAGAAGATATTTCCTTTTTCATCATATCCTTCTATGGCTTTCCAAATATCACTTTGAAATTCCACAAGAACAATCTTAGCGAAAACCTTCTTGAGGAGAAAGCTCTAACCCTGTGAGATGAACTAACAGAACACAAGGCAGTTTCTCAGAAAGCTTCTTTTCAGTTTTTATCATAGGATATTTCCTTTTTTACCCTAGCCCTCCATGGGCTTCCATATATCACTTTGCAAATTTCACCAGAACACTCTTAGGGAAAGGCTTCTTGAGGGGAAAGCTGTAACTCTGTGAGGTGAATTAACAGAACACAAAGTAGGTTCTCAGAAAGCTTCTTTCCATTTTTTAATGGAAGCTATTTCCTTTTTCACCGTAGCCCTCTATGGGCTTCCAAATATCACTTTGCAAATTCCACAAGAACAGTCTTAGCGAAAGGCTTCTTGAGGGGAAAGCTGTAACTCTGTGAGATGAATTAACCGAACACAAAGCAGTTTCTCAGAAAGCTTCCTTGCAGTTCTTAACTCTAGATATTTCCTTTTTCACCATAGCCCTCTAAGGGCTTAAAATATCAGTTTGCTAATTTCACAAGAACCGTCAGTGAGTGACTTCTTGAGGGGAACGCTGTAACTCTCTGAGATGAATTAACAGAACACAAAGCAGTTTCTCAGAAAACTTCTTTCCAGCTTTTAACGGAAGATATTTCCTTTAACACCATAGCCCTCCAGGGGCTTCCAAATATCTCTTTGCAAATTCCACAAGAACAGTCTTAGCGAACCTCAGAAAGCTTCTTTTCCGTTTGTAACTAAAGATATTTCCTTTTTCAGCATAGCCCTCTATGGGCTTCCAAATATCAATTTGCAAATTCCACAAGAACAGTCTTATCAAAAGGCTTCTTGAGGGGAAAGTTGTAACTCTGTGAGATGAATTAACAGAACACAAAGCAGTTTCTCAGAAAGCTTCTTTCCACTTTTTAACGGAAGATATTTCCTTTTTCACCATAGCCCTCTATGGGCCTCCAAATATCACTTTGCAAATTCCACAAGAACAGTCTTAGCGAAGGGCTTCTTGAGGGGAAAGCTGTAGCTCTGTGAGATGAATTAACAGAACACAAAGCAGTTTCTCAGAAAGCTTCTTTTCAGTTTTTATCTTTGGATAATTCCTTTTCCACCCTAGCCCTCAATGGGCTTACAAATATCACTTTGAAAATTCAACAAGAACAGTCTTAGCAAAAGGCTTCTTGAGATGAAAGCTGTAACCCTGTGAGATGAATTAACAGAACACAAAGCAGTTTCTCAGAAATATTCTTTTCAGTTTTTATCATAGTATATTTCCTTTTTCTCCATTGCCCTCTATGGGCTTCCAAAGGTCACTTTGCAAATTCAACAAGAACAGTCTTAGGGAAAGGCTTCTTGAGGGTAAAGCTGTAACTCTGTGAGATGAATTAACAGAACACAAAGCAGTTTCTCAGAAAGATTCTTTTCAGTTTTTATCATAGGATATTTCCTTTTTCTCCATAGCCCTCTATGGGCTTCCAAACGTCACTTTGCAAATGTCACCAGAACACTCTTAGGGAAAGGCTTCTTGAGGGGAAAGCTGTAACTCTGTGAGATGAATTAACAGAACACAAAGCAGGTTCTCAGAAAGCTTCTTTCCAGTTTTTAACGGAAGCTATTTCTTTTTTCACCGTAGCCCTCTATGGGCTTCCAAATATCACTTTGCAAATTCCACACGAACAGTCTTAGCGAAAGGCTTCTTGAGGGGAAAACTCTAACCCTGTGCCATGAATTAACAGAACACAAATCAGTTTCTCAGAAAGCTTCTTTTCAGTTTTTATCTTAGGATATTTCCTTTGTCACCATAGCCCGCTATGGGCTTCCAAATGTCACTTTGCAAATTCCACAAGAACAGTCTTAGCGAAAAGCTTCTTGAGGGGAAAGCTGTAACTCTGTGAGATGAATTAACAGAACACAAAGAGGTTTCTCAGAAAGCTTCCTTCCACTTTTTAACGGAAGATATTTCCTTTTTCACCATAACCCTCTATGGGCTTCCAAATATCACTTTGCAAATTCAACAAGAACAGTCTTAGGGAAAGGCTTCTTGAAGGGAAAGATGTAACTCTGTGAGATGAATTAACAGAACACAAAGCAGTTTCTCAGAAAGCTTCTTTCCAATTTTTAAGGAAAGGTATTTCCTTTTTCACCATAGCCCTCTATGGGCTTCCAAATATTACTTTCCGAATTTCACAAGAACAGTCTTAGTGAACGGCGTCTTGAGGGGAAAGCTGTAACTCTGTGAGATAAATTGACAGAACACAAAGCAGTTTCTCAGAGAGCTTCTTTTCAGTTTTTATCTTAGGATATCTCCTTTTTCACCATAGCCCTCTTTGGGCTTCCAAATATCGCATTGCAAATTTCACAAGAACAGTCTTAGGGAAATTCTTCATGAGGGGAAAGCTGTAAGTCTCTGAGATGAATTAACAGAACACAAAGTAGTTTCTCAGAGATCTTCTTTCCAGATTTTAACGGAAGATACTTCCTTTTTCACCATAGCCGTCTATGGGCTTCCAAATATCACTTTTCAAATTCCACAAGATCAGCCTTAGCTAAAGGTTTCTTGAGGAGAAATTTGTAACACTGTGAGATGAATTAACAGAACACAAAGCAGTTTCTGAGAAAGCTTCTTTCCACTTTTTAACGGAAGATATTTCTTTTTTCACCATAGCCCTCTATGGGCTTCCAAATATCACTTTGCAAATTCCAAAAGAACAGTCTTAGCGAAAGGCTTCTTGAGGGTAATGCTGTAACTCTGTGAGATGAATTAACATAACACAAAGCAGTTTCTCAGAAAGCTTCTTTCCTGTTTTTAACGGAAGTTATTTCCTTTTTCACCGTAGCCGTCTATGGGCTTCCAAATATCACTTTCAAATTCCAGAAGAACAGTCTTAGCGAAAAGCTTCTTGAGGGGAAAGCTGTATCTCTGTGCGATGAATTAACAGAACACAATGCAGTTTCTTAGAAGGCTTCTTTTCAGTCTTTTTCTTAGGATAATTCCTTGTTCACCATAGCCCTCTATGGGTTTCCTAATATCACTTTGCAAATTCCACAAGAACAGCTTTAGAAAAAGGCTTCCTGAGGGGAAAGCTGTAAATCTGTGAGATGAATTAACAGAACACAAAGCAGTTTCTCAGAAAGCTTCTTTCCAGTTTTTAAAAGAAGATATTTCCTTTTTCATCATATCCTTCTATGGCTTTCCAAATATCACTTTGAAATTCCACAAGAACAATCTTAGCGAAAAGCTTCTTGAGGAGAAAGCTCTAACCCTGTGAGATGAACTAACAGAACACAAGGCAGTTTCTCAGAAAGCTTCTTTTCAGTTTTTATCATAGGATATTTCCTTTTTTACCCTAGCCCTCCATGGGCTTCCATATATCACTTTGCAAATTTCACCAGAACACTCTTAGGGAAAGGCTTCTTGAGGGGAAAGCTGTAACTCTGTGAGGTGAATTAACAGAACACAAAGTAGGTTCTCAGAAAGCTTCTTTCCATTTTTTAACGGAAGCTATTTCCTTTTTCACCGTAGCCCTCTATGGGCTTCCAAATATCACTTTGCAAATTCCACAAGAACAGTCTTAGCGAAAGGCTTCTTGAGGGGAAAGCTGTAACTCTGTGAGATGAATTAACCGAACACAAAGCAGTTTCTCAGAAAGCTTCCTTGCAGTTCTTAACTCTAGATATTTCCTTTTTCACCATAGCCCTCTAAGGGCTTAAAATATCAGTTTGCTAATTTCACAAGAACCGTCAGTGAGTGACTTCTTGAGGGGAACGCTGTAACTCTCTGAGATGAATTAACAGAACACAAAGCAGTTTCTCAGAAAACTTCTTTCCAGCTTTTAACGGAAGATATTTCCTTTAACACCATAGCCCTCCAGGGGCTTCCAAATATCTCTTTGCAAATTCCACAAGAACAGTCTTAGCGAACCTCAGAAAGCTTCTTTTCCGTTTGTAACTAAGGATATTTCCTTTTTCAGCATAGCCCTCTATGGGCTTCCAAATATCAATTTGCAAATTCCACAAGAACAGTCTTATCAAAAGGCTTCTTGAGGGGAAAGTTGTAACTCTGTGAGATGAATTAACAGAACACAAAGCAGTTTCTCAGAAAGCTTCTTTCCACTTTTTAACGGAAGATATTTCCTTTTTCACCATAGCCCTCTATGGGCCTCCAAATATCACTTTGCAAATTCCACAAGAACAGTCTTAGCGAAGGGCTTCTTGAGGGGAAAGCTGTAACTCTGTGAGATGAATTAACAGAACACAAAGCAGTTTCTCAGAAAGCTTCTTTTCAGTTTTTATCTTTGGATAATTCCTTTTCCACCATAGCCCTCAATGGGCTTACAAATATCACTTTGAAAATTCAACAAGAACAGTCTTAGCAAAAGGCTTCTTGAGATGAAAGCTGTAACCCTGTGAGATGAATTAACAGAACACAAAGCAGTTTCTCAGAAAGATTCTTTTCAGTTTTTATCATAGTATATTTCCTTTTTCTCCATTGCCCTCTATGGGCTTCCGAAGGTCACTTTGCAAATTCAACAAGAACAGTCTTAGGGAAAGGCTTCTTGAGGGTAAAGCTGTAACTCTGTGAGATGAATTAACAGAACACAAAGCAGTTTCTCAGAAAGATTCTTTTCAGTTTTTATCATAGGATATTTCCTTTTTCTCCATAGCCCTCTATGGGCTTCCAAACGTCACTTTGCAAATGTCACCAGAACACTCTTAGGGAAAGGCTTCTTGAGGGGAAAGCTGTAACTCTGTGAGATGAATTAACAGAACACAAAGCAGGTTCTCAGAAAGCTTCTTTCCAGTTTTTAACGGAAGCTATTTCTTTTTTCACCGTAGCCCTCTATGGGCTTCCAAATATCACTTTGCAAATTCCACAAGAACAGTCTTAGCGAAAGGCTTCTTGAGGGGAAAACTCTAACCCTGTGCCATGAATTAACAGAACACAAATCAGTTTCTCAGAAAGCTTCTTTTCAGTTTTTATCTTAGGATATTTCCTTTTTCACCATAGCCCGCTATGGGCTTCCAAATGTCACTTTGCAAATTCCACAAGAACAGTCTTAGCGAAAAGCTTCTTGAGGGGAAAGCTGTAACTCTGTGAGATGAATTAACAGAACACAAAGAGGTTTCTCAGAAAGCTTCCTTCCACTTTTTAACGGAAGATATTTCCTTTTTCACCATAACCCTCTATGGGCTTCCAAATATCACTTTGCAAATTCAACAAGAACAGTCTTAGGGAAAGGCTTCTTGAAGGGAAAGATGTAACTCTGTGAGATGAATTAACAGAACACAAAGCAGTTTCTCAGAAAGCTTCTTTCCAATTTTTAAGGAAAGGTATTTCCTTTTTCACCATAGCCCTCTATGGGCTTCCAAATATTACTTTCCGAATTTCACAAGAACAGTCTTAGTGAACGGCGTCTTGAGGGGAAAGCTGTAACTCTGTGAGATAAATGGACAGAACACAAAGCAGTTTCTCAGAGAGCTTCTTTTCAGTTTTTATCTTAGGATATCTCCTTTTTCACCATAGCCCTCTTTGGGCTTCCAAATATCGCATTGCAAATTTCACAAGAACAGTCTTAGGGAAATTCTTCATGAGGGGAAAGCTGTAAGTCTCTGAGATGAATTAACAGAACACAAAGTAGTTTCTCAGAGATCTTCTTTCCAGATTTTAATGGAAGATACTTCCTTTTACACCATAGCCGTCTATGGGCTTCCAAATATCACTTTTCAAATTCCACAAGATCAGCCTTAGCTAAAGGTTTCTTGAGGAGAAATTTGTAACACTGTGAGATGAATTAACAGAACACAAAGCAGTTTCTGAGAAAGCTTCTTTCCACTTTTTAACGGAAGATATTTCTTTTTTCACCATAGCCCTCTATGGGCTTCCAAATATCACTTTGCAAATTCCAAAAGAACAGTCTTAGCGAAAGGCTTCTTGAGGGGAAAGCTGTAACTCTGTGAGGTAAATTGACAGAACACAAAGCAGTTTCTCAGAGAGCTTCTTTTCAGTTTTTATCTTAGGATATCTCCTTTTTCACCATAGCCCTCTTTGGGCTTCCAAATATCGCATTGCAAATTTCACAAGAACAGTCTTAGGGAAATTCTTCATGAGGGGAAGGCTGTAAGTCTCTGAGATGAATTAACAGAACACAAAGTAGTTTCTCAGAGATCTTCTTTCCAGATTTTAACGGAAGATACTTCCTTTTTCACCATAGCCGTCTATGGGCTTCCAAATATCACTTTTCAAATTCCACAAGATCAGCCTTAGCTAAAGGTTTCTTGAGGAGAAATTTGTAACACTGTGAGATGAATTAACAGAACACAAAGCAGTTTCTGAGAAAGCTTCTTTCCACTTTTTAACGGAAGATATTTCTTTTTTCACCATAGCCCTCTATGGGCTTCCAAATATCACTTTGCAAATTCCAAAAGAACAGTCTTAGCGAAAGGCTTCTTGAGGGTAATGCTGTAACTCTGTGAGATGAATTAACATAACACAAAGCAGTTTCTCAGAAAGCTTCTTTCCTGTTTTTAACGGAAGTTATTTCCTTTTTCACCGTAGCCGTCTATGGGCTTCCAAATATCACTTTCAAATTCCAGAAGAACAGTCTTAGCGAAAAGCTTCTTGAGGGGAAAGCTGTATCTCTGTGAGATGAATTAACAGAACACAATGCAGTTTCTTAGAAGGCTTCTTTTCAGTCTTTTTCTTAGGATAATTCCTTGTTCACCATAGCCCTCTATGGGTTTCCTAATATCACTTTGCAAATTCCACAAGAACAGCTTTAGAAAAAGGCTTCCTGAGGGGAAAGCTGTAAATCTGTGAGATGAATTAACAGAACACAAAGCAGTTTCTCAGAAAGCTTCTTTCCAGTTTTTAAAAGAAGATATTTCCTTTTTCATCATATCCTTCTATGGCTTTCCAAATATCACTTTGAAATTCCACAAGAACAATCTTAGCGAAAAGCTTCTTGAGGAGAAAGCTCTAACCCTGTGAGATGAACTAACAGAACACAAGGCAGTTTCTCAGAAAGCTTCTTTTCAGTTTTTATCATAGGATATTTCCTTTTTTACCCTAGCCCTCCATGGGCTTCCATATATCACTTTGCAAATTTCACCAGAACACTCTTAGGGAAAGGCTTCTTGAGGGGAAAGCTGTAACTCTGTGAGGTGAATTAACAGAACACAAAGTAGGTTCTCAGAAAGCTTCTTTCCATTTTTTAACGGAAGCTATTTCCTTTTTCACCGTAGCCCTCTATGGGCTTCCAAATATCACTTTGCAAATTCCACAAGAACAGTCTTAGCGAAAGGCTTCTTGAGGGGAAAGCTGTAACTCTGTGAGATGAATTAACCGAACACAAAGCAGTTTCTCAGAAAGCTTCCTTGCAGTTCTTAACTCTAGATATTTCCTTTTTCACCATAGCCCTCTAAGGGCTTAAAATATCAGTTTGCTAATTTCACAAGAACCGTCAGTGAGTGACTTCTTGAGGGGAACGCTGTAACTCTCTGAGATGAATTAACAGAACACAAAGCAGTTTCTCAGAAAACTTCTTTCCAGCTTTTAACGGAAGATATTTCCTTTAACACCATAGCCCTCCAGGGGCTTCCAAATATCTCTTTGCAAATTCCACAAGAACAGTCTTAGCGAACCTCAGAAAGCTTCTTTTCCGTTTGTAACTAAGGATATTTCCTTTTTCAGCATAGCCCTCTATGGGCTTCCAAATATCAATTTGCAAATTCCACAAGAACAGTCTTATCAAAAGGCTTCTTGAGGGGAAAGTTGTAACTCTGTGAGATGAATTAACAGAACACAAAGCAGTTTCTCAGAAAGCTTCTTTCCACTTTTTAACGGAAGATATTTCCTTTTTCACCATAGCCCTCTATGGGCCTCCAAATATCACTTTGCAAATTCCACAAGAACAGTCTTAGCGAAGGGCTTCTTGAGGGGAAAGCTGTAACTCTGTGAGATGAATTAACAGAACACAAAGCAGTTTCTCAGAAAGCTTCTTTTCAGTTTTTATCTTTGGATAATTCCTTTTCCACCATAGCCCTCAATGGGCTTACAAATATCACTTTGAAAATTCAACAAGAACAGTCTTAGCAAAAGGCTTCTTGAGATGAAAGCTGTAACCCTGTGAGATGAATTAACAGAACACAAAGCAGTTTCTCAGAAAGATTCTTTTCAGTTTTTATCATAGTATATTTCCTTTTTCTCCATTGCCCTCTATGGGCTTCCGAAGGTCACTTTGCAAATTCAACAAGAACAGTCTTAGGGAAAGGCTTCTTGAGGGTAAAGCTGTAACTCTGTGAGATGAATTAACAGAACACAAAGCAGTTTCTCAGAAAGATTCTTTTCAGTTTTTATCATAGGATATTTCCTTTTTCTCCATACCCCTCTATGGGCTTCCAAACGTCACTTTGCAAATGTCACCAGAACACTCTTAGGGAAAGGCTTCTTGAGGGGAAAGCTGTAACTCTGTGAGATGAATTAACAGAACACAAAGCAGGTTCTCAGAAAGCTTCTTTCCAGTTTTTAACGGAAGCTATTTCTTTTTTCACCGTAGCCCTCTATGGGCTTCCAAATATCACTTTGCAAATTCCACAAGAACAGTCTTAGCGAAAGGCTTCTTGAGGGGAAAACTCTAACCCTGTGCCATGAATTAACAGAACACAAATCAGTTTCTCAGAAAGCTTCTTTTCAGTTTTTATCTTAGGATATTTCCTTTTTCACCATAGCCCGCTATGGGCTTCCAAATGTCACTTTGCAAATTCCACAAGAACAGTCTTAGCGAAAAGCTTCTTGAGGGGAAAGCTGTAACTCTGTGAGATGAATTAACAGAACACAAAGAGGTTTCTCAGAAAGCTTCCTTCCACTTTTTAACAGAAGATATTTCCTTTTTCACCATAACCCTCTATGGGCTTCCAAATATCACTTTGCAAATTCAACAAGAACAGTCTTAGGGAAAGGCTTCTTGAAGGGAAAGATGTAACTCTGTGAGATGAATTAACAGAACACAAAGCAGTTTCTCAGAAAGCTTCTTTCCAATTTTTAAGGAAAGGTATTTCCTTTTTCACCATAGCCCTCTATGGGCTTCCAAATATTACTTTCCGAATTTCACAAGAACAGTCTTAGTGAACGGCGTCTTGAGGGGAAAGCTGTAACTCTGTGAGATAAATGGACAGAACACAAAGCAGTTTCTCAGAGAGCTTCTTTTCAGTTTTTATCTTAGGATATCTCCTTTTTCACCATAGCCCTCTTTGGGCTTCCAAATATCGCATTGCAAATTTCACAAGAACAGTCTTAGGGAAATTCTTCATGAGGGGAAAGCTGTAAGTCTCTGAGACGAATTAACAGAACACAAAGTAGTTTCTCAGAGATCTTCTTTCCAGATTTTAACGGAAGATACTTCCTTTTTCACCATAGCCGTCTATGGGCTTCCAAATATCACTTTTCAAATTCCACAAGATCAGCCTTAGCTAAAGGTTTCTTGAGGAGAAATTTGTAACACTGTGAGATGAATTAACAGAACACAAAGCAGTTTCTGAGAAAGCTTCTTTCCACTTTTTAACGGAAGATATTTCTTTTTTCACCATAGCCCTCTATGGGCTTCCAAATATCACTTTGCAAATTCCAAAAGAACAGTCTTAGCGAAAGGCTTCTTGAGGGTAATGCTGTAACTCTGTGAGATGAATTAACATAACACAAAGCAGTTTCTCAGAAAGCTTCTTTCCTGTTTTTAACGGAAGTTATTTCCTTTTTCACCGTAGCCGTCTATGGGCTTCCAAATATCACTTTCAAATTCCAGAAGAACAGTCTTAGCGAAAAGCTTCTTGAGGGGAAAGCTGTATCTCTGTGAGATGAATTAACAGAACACAATGCAGTTTCTTAGAAGGCTTCTTTTCAGTCTTTTTCTTAGGATAATTCCTTGTTCACCATAGCCCTCTATGGGTTTCCTAATATCACTTTGCAAATTCCACAAGAACAGCTTTAGAAAAAGGCTTCCTGAGGGGAAAGCTGTAAATCTGTGAGATGAATTAACAGAACACAAAGCAGTTTCTCAGAAAGCTTCTTTCCAGTTTTTAAAAGAAGATATTTCCTTTTTCATCATATCCTTCTATGGCTTTCCAAATATCACTTTGAAATTCCACAAGAACAATCTTAGCGAAAACCTTCTTGAGGAGAAAGCTCTAACCCTGTGAGATGAACTAACAGAACACAAGGCAGTTTCTCAGAAAGCTTCTTTTCAGTTTTTATCATAGGATATTTCCTTTTTTACCCTAGCCCTCCATGGGCTTCCATATATCACTTTGCAAATTTCACCAGAACACTCTTAGGGAAAGGCTTCTTGAGGGGAAAGCTGTAACTCTGTGAGGTGAATTAACAGAACACAAAGTAGGTTCTCAGAAAGCTTCTTTCCATTTTTTAACGGAAGCTATTTCCTTTTTCACCGTAGCCCTCTATGGGCTTCCAAATATCACTTTGCAAATTCCACAAGAACAGTCTTAGCGAAAGGCTTCTTGAGGGGAAAGCTGTAACTCTGTGAGATGAATTAACCGAACACAAAGCAGTTTCTCAGAAAGCTTCCTTGCAGTTCTTAACTCTAGATATTTCCTTTTTCACCATAGCCCTCTAAGGGCTTAAAATATCAGTTTGCTAATTTCACAAGAACCGTCAGTGAGTGACTTCTTGAGGGGAACGCTGTAACTCTCTGAGATGAATTAACAGAACACAAAGCAGTTTCTCAGAAAACTTCTTTCCAGCTTTTAACGGAAGATATTTCCTTTAACACCATAGCCCTCCAGGGGCTTCCAAATATCTCTTTGCAAATTCCACAAGAACAGTCTTAGCGAACCTCAGAAAGCTTCTTTTCCGTTTGTAACTAAGGATATTTCCTTTTTCAGCATAGCCCTCTATGGGCTTCCAAATATCAATTTGCAAATTCCACAAGAACAGTCTTATCAAAAGGCTTCTTGAGGGGAAAGTTGTAACTCTGTGAGATGAATTAACAGAACACAAAGCAGTTTCTCAGAAAGCTTCTTTCCACTTTTTAACGGAAGATATTTCCTTTTTCACCATAGCCCTCTATGGGCCTCCAAATATCACTTTGCAAATTCCACAAGAACAGTCTTAGCGAAGGGCTTCTTGAGGGGAAAGCTGTAACTCTGTGAGATGAATTAACAGAACACAAAGCAGTTTCTCAGAAAGCTTCTTTTCAGTTTTTATCTTTGGATAATTCCTTTTCCACCATAGCCCTCAATGGGCTTACAAATATCACTTTGAAAATTCAACAAGAACAGTCTTAGCAAAAGGCTTCTTGAGATGAAAGCTGTAACCCTGTGAGATGAATTAACAGAACACAAAGCAGTTTCTCAGAAAGATTCTTTTCAGTTTTTATCATAGTATATTTCCTTTTTCTCCATTGCCCTCTATGGGCTTCCGAAGGTCACTTTGCAAATTCAACAAGAACAGTCTTAGGGAAAGGCTTCTTGAGGGTAAAGCTGTAACTCTGTGAGATGAATTAACAGAACACAAAGCAGTTTCTCAGAAAGATTCTTTTCAGTTTTTATCATAGGATATTTCCTTTTTCTCCATAGCCCTCTATGGGCTTCCAAACGTCACTTTGCAAATGTCACCAGAACACTCTTAGGGAAAGGCTTCTTGAGGGGAAAGCTGTAACTCTGTGAGATGAATTAACAGAACACAAAGCAGGTTCTCAGAAAGCTTCTTTCCAGTTTTTAACGGAAGCTATTTCTTTTTTCACCGTAGCCCTCTATGGGCTTCCAAATATCACTTTGCAAATTCCACAAGAACAGTCTTAGCGAAAGGCTTCTTGAGGGGAAAACTCTAACCCTGTGCCATGAATTAACAGAGCACAAATCAGTTTCTCAGAAAGCTTCTTTTCAGTTTTTATCTTAGGATATTTCCTTTTTCACCATAGCCCGCTATGGGCTTCAAAATGTCACTTTGCAAATTCCACAAGAACAGTCTTAGCGAAAAGCTTCTTGAGGGGAAAGCTGTAACTCTGTGAGATGAATTAACAGAACACAAAGAGGTTTCTCAGAAAGCTTCCTTCCACTTTTTAACGGAAGATATTTCCTTTTTCACCATAACCCTCTATGGGCTTCCAAATATCACTTTGCAAATTCAACAAGAACAGTCTTAGGGAAAGGCTTCTTGAAGGGAAAGATGTAACTCTGTGAGATGAATTAACAGAACACAAAGCAGTTTCTCAGAAAGCTTCTTTCCAATTTTTAAGGAAAGGTATTTCCTTTTTCACCATAGCCCTCTATGGGCTTCCAAATATTACTTTCCGAATTTCACAAGAACAGTCTTAGTGAACGGCGTCTTGAGGGGAAAGCTGTAACTCTGTGAGATAAATTGACAGAACACAAAGCAGTTTCTCAGAGAGCTTCTTTTCAGTTTTTATCTTAGGATATCTCCTTTTTCACCATAGCCCTCTTTGGGCTTCCAAATATCGCATTGCAAATTTCACAAGAACAGTCTTAGGGAAATTCTTCATGAGGGGAAAGCTGTAAGTCTCTGAGACGAATTAACAGAACACAAAGTAGTTTCTCAGAGATCTTCTTTCCAGATTTTAACGGAAGATACTTCCTTTTTCACCATAGCCGTCTATGGGCTTCCAAATATCACTTTTCAAATTCCACAAGATCAGCCTTAGCTAAAGGTTTCTTGAGGAGAAATTTGTAACACTGTGAGATGAATTAACAGAACACAAAGCAGTTTCTGAGAAAGCTTCTTTCCACTTTTTAACGGAAGATATTTCTTTTTTCACCATAGCCCTCTATGGGCTTCCAAATATCACTTTGCAAATTCCAAAAGAACAGTCTTAGCGAAAGGCTTCTTGAGGGTAATGCTGTAACTCTGTGAGATGAATTAACATAACACAAAGCAGTTTCTCAGAAAGCTTCTTTCCTGTTTTTAACGGAAGTTATTTCCTTTTTCACCGTAGCCGTCTATGGGCTTCCAAATATCACTTTCAAATTCCAGAAGAACAGTCTTAGCGAAAAGCTTCTTGAGGGGAAAGCTGTATCTCTGTGAGATGAATTAACAGAACACAATGCAGTTTCTTAGAAGGCTTCTTTTCAGTCTTTTTCTTAGGATAATTCCTTGTTCACCATAGCCCTCTATGGGTTTCCTAATATCACTTTGCAAATTCCACAAGAACAGCTTTAGAAAAAGGCTTCCTGAGGGGAAAGCTGTAAATCTGTGAGATGAATTAACAGAACACAAAGCAGTTTCTCAGAAAGCTTCTTTCCAGTTTTTAAAAGAAGATATTTCCTTTTTCATCATATCCTTCTATGGCTTTCCAAATATCACTTTGAAATTCCACAAGAACAATCTTAGCGAAAAGCTTCTTGAGGAGAAAGCTCTAACCCTGTGAGATGAACTAACAGAACACAAGGCAGTTTCTCAGAAAGCTTCTTTTCAGTTTTTATCATAGGATATTTCCTTTTTTACCCTAGCCCTCCATGGGCTTCCATATATCACTTTGCAAATTTCACCAGAACACTCTTAGGGAAAGGCTTCTTGAGGGGAAAGCTGTAACTCTGTGAGGTGAATTAACAGAACACAAAGTAGGTTCTCAGAAAGCTTCTTTCCATTTTTTAACGGAAGCTATTTCCTTTTTCACCGTAGCCCTCTATGGGCTTCCAAATATCACTTTGCAAATTCCACAAGAACAGTCTTAGCGAAAGGCTTCTTGAGGGGAAAGCTGTAACTCTGTGAGATGAATTAACCGAACACAAAGCAGTTTCTCAGAAAGCTTCCCTGCAGTTCTTAACTCTAGATATTTCCTTTTTCACCATAGCCCTCTAAGGGCTTAAAATATCAGTTTGCTAATTTCACAAGAACCGTCAGTGAGTGACTTCTTGAGGGGAACGCTGTAACTCTCTGAGATGAATTAACAGAACACAAAGCAGTTTCTCAGAAACCTTCTTTCCAGCTTTTAACGGAAGATATTTCCTTTAACACCATAGCCCTCCAGGGGCTTCCAAATATCTCTTTGCAAATTCCACAAGAACAGTCTTAGCGAACCTCAGAAAGCTTCTTTTCCGTTTGTAACTAAGGATATTTCCTTTTTCAGCATAGCCCTCTATGGGCTTCCAAATATCAATTTGCAAATTCCACAAGAACAGTCTTATCAAAAGGCTTCTTGAGGGGAAAGTTGTAACTCTGTGAGATGAATTAACAGAACACAAAGCAGTTTCTCAGAAAGCTTCTTTCCACTTTTTAACGGAAGATATTTCCTTTTTCACCATAGCCCTCTATGGGCCTCCAAATATCACTTTGCAAATTCCACAAGAACAGTCTTAGCGAAGGGCTTCTTGAGGGGAAAGCTGTAGCTCTGTGAGATGAATTAACAGAACACAAAGCAGTTTCTCAGAAAGCTTCTTTTCAGTTTTTATCTTTGGATAATTCCTTTTCCACCATAGCCCTCAATGGGCTTACAAATATCACTTTGAAAATTCAACAAGAACAGTCTTAGCAAAAGGCTTCTTGAGATGAAAGCTGTAACCCTGTGAGATGAATTAACAGAACACAAAGCAGTTTCTCAGAAAGATTCTTTTCAGTTTTTATCATAGGATATTTCCTTTTTCTCCATAGCCCTCTATGGGCTTCCAAACGTCACTTTGCAAATGTCACCAGAACACTCTTAGGGAAAGGCTTCTTGAGGGGAAAGCTGTAACTCTGTGAGATGAATTAACAGAACACAAAGCAGGTTCTCAGAAAGCTTCTTTCCAGTTTTTAACGGAAGCTATTTCTTTTTTCACCGTAGCCCTCTATGGGCTTCCAAATATCACTTTGCAAATTCCACAAGAACAGTCTTAGCGAAAGGCTTCTTGAGGGGAAAACTCTAACCCTGTGCCATGAATTAACAGAACACAAATCAGTTTCTCAGAAAGCTTCTTTTCAGTTTTTATCTTAGGATATTTCCTTTTTCACCATAGCCCGCTATGGGCTTCCAAATGTCACTTTGCAAATTCCACAAGAACAGTCTTAGCGAAAAGCTTCTTGAGGGGAAAGCTGTAACTCTGTGAGATGAATTAACAGAACACAAAGAGGTTTCTCAGAAAGCTTCCTTCCACTTTTTAACGGAAGATATTTCCTTTTTCACCATAACCCTCTATGGGCTTACAAATATCACTTTGCAAATTCAACAAGAACAGTCTTAGGGAAAGGCTTCTTGAAGGGAAAGATGTAACTCTGTGAGATGAATTAACAGAACACAAAGCAGTTTCTCAGAAAGCTTCTTTCCAATTTTTAAGGAAAGGTATTTCCTTTTTCACCATAGCCCTCTATGGGCTTCCAAATATTACTTTCCGAATTTCACAAGAACAGTCTTAGTGAACGGCGTCTTGAGGGGAAAGCTGTAACTCTGTGAGATAAATTGACAGAACACAAAGCAGTTTCTCAGAGAGCTTCTTTTCAGTTTTTATCTTAGGATATCTCCTTTTTCACCATAGCCCTCTTTGGGCTTCCAAATATCGCATTGCAAATTTCACAAGAACAGTCTTAGGGAAATTCTTCATGAGGGGAAAGCTGTAAGTCTCTGAGACGAATTAACAGAACACAAAGTAGTTTCTCAGAGATCTTCTTTCCAGATTTTAACGGAAGATACTTCCTTTTTCACCATAGCCGTCTATGGGCTTCCAAATATCACTTTTCAAATTCCACAAGATCAGCCTTAGCTAAAGGTTTCTTGAGGAGAAATTTGTAACACTGTGAGATGAATTAACAGAACACAAAGCAGTTTCTGAGAAAGCTTCTTTCCACTTTTTAACGGAAGATATTTCTTTTTTCACCATAGCCCTCTATGGGCTTCCAAATATCACTTTGCAAATTCCAAAAGAACAGTCTTAGCGAAAGGCTTCTTGAGGGTAATGCTGTAACTCTGTGAGATGAATTAACATAACACAAAGCAGTTTCTCAGAAAGCTTCTTTCCTGTTTTTAACGGAAGTTATTTCCTTTTTCACCGTAGCCGTCTATGGGCTTCCAAATATCACTTTCAAATTCCAGAAGAACAGTCTTAGCGAAAAGCTTCTTGAGGGGAAAGCTGTATCTCTGTGAGATGAATTAACAGAACACAATGCAGTTTCTTAGAAGGCTTCTTTTCAGTCTTTTTCTTAGGATAATTCCTTGTTCACCATAGCCCTCTATTGGTTTCCTAATATCACTTTGCAAATTCCACAAGAACAGCTTTAGAAAAAGGCTTCCTGAGGGGAAAGCTGTAAATCTGTGAGATGAATTAACAGAACACAAAGCAGTTTCTCAGAAAGCTTCTTTCCAGTTTTTAAAAGAAGATATTTCCTTTTTCATCATATCCTTCTATGGCTTTCCAAATATCACTTTGAAATTCCACAAGAACAAACTTAGCGAAAAGCTTCTTGAGGAGAAAGCTCTAACCCTGTGAGATGAACTAACAGAACACAAGGCAGTTTCTCAGAAAGCTTCTTTTCAGTTTTTATCATAGGATATTTCCTTTTTTACCCTAGCCCTCCATGGGCTTCCATATATCACTTTGCAAATTTCACCAGAACACTCTTAGGGAAAGGCTTCTTGAGGGGAAAGCTGTAACTCTGTGAGGTGAATTAACAGAACACAAAGTAGGTTCTCAGAAAGCTTCTTTCCATTTTTTAACGGAAGCTATTTCCTTTTTCACCGTAGCCCTCTATGGGCTTCCAAATATCACTTTGCAAATTCCACAAGAACAGTCTTAGCGAAAGGCTTCTTGAGGGGAAAGCTGTAACTCTGTGAGATGAATTAACCGAACACAAAGCAGTTTCTCAGAAAGCTTCCTTGCAGTTCTTAACTCTAGATATTTCCTTTTTCACCATAGCCCTCTAAGGGCTTAAAATATCAGTTTGCTAATTTCACAAGAACCGTCAGTGAGTGATTTCTTGAGGGGAACGCTGTAACTCTCTGAGATGAATTAACAGAACACAAAGCAGTTTCTCAGAAAACTTCTTTCCAGCTTTTAACGGAAGATATTTCCTTTAACACCATAGCCCTCCAGGGGCTTCCAAATATCTCTTTGCAAATTCCACAAGAACAGTCTTAGCGAACCTCAGAAAGCTTCTTTTCCGTTTGTAACTAAGGATATTTCCTTTTTCAGCATAGCCCTCTATGGGCTTCCAAATATCAATTTGCAAATTCCACAAGAACAGTCTTATCAAAAGGCTTCTTGAGGGGAAAGTTGTAACTCTGTGAGATGAATTAACAGAACACAAAGCAGTTTCTCAGAAAGCTTCTTTCCACTTTTTAACGGAAGATATTTCCTTTTTCACCATAGCCCTCTATGGGCCTCCAAATATCACTTTGCAAATTCCACAAGAACAGTCTTAGCGAAGGGCTTCTTGAGGGGAAAGCTGTAACTCTGTGAGATGAATTAACAGAACACAAAGCAGTTTCTCAGAAAGCTTCTTTTCAGTTTTTATCTTTGGATAATTCCTTTTCCACCATAGCCCTCAATGGGCTTACAAATATCACTTTGAAAATTCAACAAGAACAGTCTTAGCAAAAGGCTTCTTGAGATGAAAGCTGTAACCCTGTGAGATGAATTAACAGAACACAAAGCAGTTTCTCAGAAAGATTCTTTTCAGTTTTTATCATAGTATATTTCCTTTTTCTCCATTGCCCTCTATGGGCTTCCAAAGGTCACTTTGCAAATTCAACAAGAACAGTCTTAGGGAAAGGCTTCTTGAGGGTAAAGCTGTAACTCTGTGAGATGAATTAACAGAACACAAAGCAGTTTCTCAGAAAGATTCTTTTCAGTTTTTATCATAGGATATTTCCTTTTTCTCCATAGCCCTCTATGGGCTTCCAAACGTCACTTTGCAAATGTCACCAGAACACTCTTAGGGAAAGGCTTCTTGAGGGGAAAGCTGTAACTCTGTGAGATGAATTAACAGAACACAAAGCAGGTTCTCAGAAAGCTTCTTTCCAGTTTTTAACGGAAGCTATTTCTTTTTTCACCGTAGCCCTCTATGGGCTTCCAAATATCACTTTGCAAATTCCACAAGAACAGTCTTAGCGAAAGGCTTCTTGAGGGGAAAACTCTAACCCTGTGCCATGAATTAACAGAACACAAATCAGTTTCTCAGAAAGCTTCTTTTCAGTTTTTATCTTAGGATATTTCCTTTGTCACCATAGCCCGCTATGGGCTTCCAAATGTCACTTTGCAAATTCCACAAGAACAGTCTTAGCGAAAAGCTTCTTGAGGGGAAAGCTGTAACTCTGTGAGATGAATTAACAGAACACAAAGAGGTTTCTCAGAAAGCTTCCTTCCACTTTTTAACGGAAGATATTTCCTTTTTCACCATAACCCTCTATGGGCTTCCAAATATCACTTTGCAAATTCAACAAGAACAGTCTTAGGGAAAGGCTTCTTGAAGGGAAAGATGTAACTCTGTGAGATGAATTAACAGAACACAAAGCAGTTTCTCAGAAAGCTTCTTTCCAATTTTTAAGGAAAGGTATTTCCTTTTTCACCATAGCCCTCTATGGGCTTCCAAATATTACTTTCCGAATTTCAGAAGAACAGTCTTAGTGAACGGCGTCTTGAGGGGAAAGCTGTAACTCTGTGAGATAAATTGACAGAACACAAAGCAGTTTCTCAGAGAGCTTCTTTTCAGTTTTTATCTTAGGATATCTCCTTTTTCACCATAGCCCTCTTTGGGCTTCCAAATATCGCATTGCAAATTTCACAAGAACAGTCTTAGGGAAATTCTTCATGAGGGGAAAGCTGTAAGTCTCTGAGACGAATTAACAGAACACAAAGTAGTTTCTCAGAGATCTTCTTTCCAGATTTTAACGGAAGATACTTCCTTTTTCACCATAGCCGTCTATGGGCTTCCAAATATCACTTTTCAAATTCCACAAGATCAGCCTTAGCTAAAGGTTTCTTGAGGAGAAATTTGTAACACTGTGAGATGAATTAACAGAACACAAAGCAGTTTCTGAGAAAGCTTCTTTCCACTTTTTAACGGAAGATATTTCTTTTTTCACCATAGCCCTCTATGGGCTTCCAAATATCACTTTGCAAATTCCAAAAGAACAGTCTTAGCGAAAGGCTTCTTGAGGGGAAAGCTGTAACTCTGTGAGATAAATTGACAGAACACAAAGCAGTTTCTCAGAGAGCTTCTTTTCAGTTTTTATCTTAGGATATCTCCTTTTTCACCATAGCCCTCTTTGGGCTTCCAAATATCGCATTGCAAATTTCACAAGAACAGTCTTAGGGAAATTCTTCATGAGGGGAAAGCTGTAAGTCTCTGAGATGAATTAACAGAACACAAAGTAGTTTCTCAGAGATCTTCTTTCCAGATTTTAACGGAAGATACTTCCTTTTTCACCATAGCCGTCTATGGGCTTCCAAATATCACTTTTCAAATTCCACAAGATCAGCCTTAGCTAAAGGTTTCTTGAGGAGAAATTTGTAACACTGTGAGATGAATTAACAGAACACAAAGCAGTTTCTGAGAAAGCTTCTTTCCACTTTTTAACGGAAGATATTTCTTTTTTCACCATAGCCCTCTATGGGCTTCCAAATATCACTTTGCAAATTCCAAAAGAACAGTCTTAGCGAAAGGCTTCTTGAGGGGAAAGCTGTAACTCTGTGAGATAAATTGACAGAACACAAAGCAGTTTCTCAGAGAGCTTCTTTTCAGTTTTTATCTTAGGATATCTCCTTTTTCACCATAGCCCTCTTTGGGCTTCCAAATATCGCATTGCAAATTTCACAAGAACAGAACAGTCTTAGGGAAATTCTTCATGATGGGAAAGCTGTAAGTTTCTGAGATGAATTAACAGAACACAAAGTAGTTTCTCAGCGATCTTCTTTCCAGATTTTAACGGAAGATACTTCCTTTTTCACCATAGCCGTCTATGGGCTTCCAAATATCACTTTTCAAATTCCACAAGATCAGCCTTAGCTAAAGGTTTCTTGAGGAGAAATTTGTAACACTGTGAGATGAATTAACAGAACACAAAGCAGTTTCTGAGAAAGCTTCTTTCCACTTTTTAACGGAAGATATTTCTTTTTTCACCATAGCCCTCTATGGGCTTCCAAATATCACTTTGCAAATTCCAAAAGAACAGTCTTAGCGAAAGGCTTCTTGAGGGTAATGCTGTAACTCTGTGAGATGAATTAACATAACACAAAGCAGTTTCTCAGAAAGCTTCTTTCCTGTTTTTAACGGAAGTTATTTCCTTTTTCACCGTAGCCGTCTATGGGCTTCCAAATATCACTTTCAAATTCCAGAAGAACAGTCTTAGCGAAAAGCTTCTTGAGGGGAAAGCTGTATCTCTGTGAGATGAATTAACAGAACACAATGCAGTTTCTTAGAAGGCTTCTTTTCAGTCTTTTTCTTAGGATAATTCCTTGTTCACCATAGCCCTCTATTGGTTTCCTAATATCACTTTGCAAATTCCACAAGAACAGCTTTAGAAAAAGGCTTCCTGAGGGGAAAGCTGTAAATCTGTGAGATGAATTAACAGAACACAAAGCAGTTTCTCAGAAAGCTTCTTTCCAGTTTTTAAAAGAAGATATTTCCTTTTTCATCATATCCTTCTATGGCTTTCCAAATATCACTTTGAAATTCCACAAGAACAAACTTAGCGAAAAGCTTCTTGAGGAGAAAGCTCTAACCCTGTGAGATGAACTAACAGAACACAAGGCAGTTTCTCAGAAAGCTTCTTTTCAGTTTTTATCATAGGATATTTCCTTTTTTACCCTAGCCCTCCATGGGCTTCCATATATCACTTTGCAAATTTCACCAGAACACTCTTAGGGAAAGGCTTCTTGAGGGGAAAGCTGTAACTCTGTGAGGTGAATTAACAGAACACAAAGTAGGTTCTCAGAAAGCTTCTTTCCATTTTTTAACGGAAGCTATTTCCTTTTTCACCGTAGCCCTCTATGGGCTTCCAAATATCACTTTGCAAATTCCACAAGAACAGTCTTAGCGAAAGGCTTCTTGAGGGGAAAGCTGTAACTCTGTGAGATGAATTAACCGAACACAAAGCAGTTTCTCAGAAAGCTTCCTTGCAGTTCTTAACTCTAGATATTTCCTTTTTCACCATAGCCCTCTAAGGGCTTAAAATATCAGTTTGCTAATTTCACAAGAACCGTCAGTGAGTGACTTCTTGAGGGGAACGCTGTAACTCTCTGAGATGAATTAACAGAACACAAAGCAGTTTCTCAGAAAACTTCTTTCCAGCTTTTAACGGAAGATATTTCCTTTAACACCATAGCCCTCCAGGGGCTTCCAAATATCTCTTTGCAAATTCCACAAGAACAGTCTTAGCGAACCTCAGAAAGCTTCTTTTCCGTTTGTAACTAAGGATATTTCCTTTTTCAGCATAGCCCTCTATGGGCTTCCAAATATCAATTTGCAAATTCCACAAGAACAGTCTTATCAAAAGGCTTCTTGAGGGGAAAGTTGTAACTCTGTGAGATGAATTAACAGAACACAAAGCAGTTTCTCAGAAAGCTTCTTTCCACTTTTTAACGGAAGATATTTCCTTTTACACCATAGCCCTCTATGGGCCTCCAAATATCACTTTGCAAATTCCACAAGAACAGTCTTAGCGAAGGGCTTCTTGAGGGGAAAGCTGTAACTCTGTGAGATGAATTAACAGAACACAAAGCAGTTTCTCAGAAAGCTTCTTTTCAGTTTTTATCTTTGGATAATTCCTTTTCCACCATAGCCCTCAATGGGCTTACAAATATCACTTTGAAAATTCAACAAGAACAGTCTTAGCAAAAGGCTTCTTGAGATGAAAGCTGTAACCCTGTGAGATGAATTAACAGAACACAAAGCAGTTTCTCAGAAAGATTCTTTTCAGTTTTTATCATAGTATATTTCCTTTTTCTCCATTGCCCTCTATGGGCTTCCAAAGGTCACTTTGCAAATTCAACAAGAACAGTCTTAGGGAAAGGCTTCTTGAGGGTAAAGCTGTAACTCTGTGAGATGAATTAACAGAACACAAAGCAGTTTCTCAGAAAGATTCTTTTCAGTTTTTATCATAGGATATTTCCTTTTTCTCCATAGCCCTCTATGGGCTTCCAAACGTCACTTTGCAAATGTCACCAGAACACTCTTAGGGAAAGGCTTCTTGAGGGGAAAGCTGTAACTCTGTGAGATGAATTAACAGAACACAAAGCAGGTTCTCAGAAAGCTTCTTTCCAGTTTTTAACGGAAGCTATTTCTTTTTTCACCGTAGCCCTCTATGGGCTTCCAAATATCACTTTGCAAATTCCACAAGAACAGTCTTAGCGAAAGGCTTCTTGAGGGGAAAACTCTAACCCTGTGCCATGAATTAACAGAACACAAATCAGTTTCTCAGAAAGCTTCTTTTCAGTTTTTATCTTAGGATATTTCCTTTGTCACCATAGCCCGCTATGGGCTTCCAAATGTCACTTTGCAAATTCCACAAGAACAGTCTTAGCGAAAAGCTTCTTGAGGGGAAAGCTGTAACTCTGTGAGATGAATTAACAGAACACAAAGAGGTTTCTCAGAAAGCTTCCTTCCACTTTTTAACGGAAGATATTTCCTTTTTCACCATAACCCTCTATGGGCTTCCAAATATCACTTTGCAAATTCAACAAGAACAGTCTTAGGGAAAGGCTTCTTGAAGGGAAAGATGTAACTCTGTGAGATGAATTAACAGAACACAAAGCAGTTTCTCAGAAAGCTTCTTTCCAATTTTTAAGGAAAGGTATTTCCTTTTTCACCATAGCCCTCTATGGGCTTCCAAATATTACTTTCCGAATTTCAGAAGAACAGTCTTAGTGAACGGCGTCTTGAGGGGAAAGCTGTAACTCTGTGAGATAAATTGACAGAACACAAAGCAGTTTCTCAGAGAGCTTCTTTTCAGTTTTTATCTTAGGATATCTCCTTTTTCACCATAGCCCTCTTTGGGCTTCCAAATATCGCATTGCAAATTTCACAAGAACAGTCTTAGGGAAATTCTTCATGAGGGGAAAGCTGTAAGTCTCTGAGACGAATTAACAGAACACAAAGTAGTTTCTCAGAGATCTTCTTTCCAGATTTTAACGGAAGATACTTCCTTTTTCACCATAGCCGTCTATGGGCTTCCAAATATCACTTTTCAAATTCCACAAGATCAGCCTTAGCTAAAGGTTTCTTGAGGAGAAATTTGTAACACTGTGAGATGAATTAACAGAACACAAAGCAGTTTCTGAGAAAGCTTCTTTCCACTTTTTAACGGAAGATATTTCTTTTTTCACCATAGCCCTCTATGGGCTTCCAAATATCACTTTGCAAATTCCAAAAGAACAGTCTTAGCGAAAGGCTTCTTGAGGGGAAAGCTGTAACTCTGTGAGATAAATTGACAGAACACAAAGCAGTTTCTCAGAGAGCTTCTTTTCAGTTTTTATCTTAGGATATCTCCTTTTTCACCATAGCCCTCTTTGGGCTTCCAAATATCGCATTGCAAATTTCACAAGAACAGTCTTAGGGAAATTCTTCATGAGGGGAAAGCTGTAAGTCTCTGAGATGAATTAACAGAACACAAAGTAGTTTCTCAGAGATCTTCTTTCCAGATTTTAACGGAAGATACTTCCTTTTTCACCATAGCCGTCTATGGGCTTCCAAATATCACTTTTCAAATTCCACAAGATCAGCCTTAGCTAAAGGTTTCTTGAGGAGAAATTTGTAACACTGTGAGATGAATTAACAGAACACAAAGCAGTTTCTGAGAAAGCTTCTTTCCACTTTTTAACGGAAGATATTTCTTTTTTCACCATAGCCCTCTATGGGCTTCCAAATATCACTTTGCAAATTCCAAAAGAACAGTCTTAGCGAAAGGCTTCTTGAGGGGAAAGCTGTAACTCTGTGAGATAAATTGACAGAACACAAAGCAGTTTCTCAGAGAGCTTCTTTTCAGTTTTTATCTTAGGATATCTCCTTTTTCACCATAGCCCTCTTTGGGCTTCCAAATATCGCATTGCAAATTTCACAAGAACAGAACAGTCTTAGGGAAATTCTTCATGATGGGAAAGCTGTAAGTTTCTGAGATGAATTAACAGAACACAAAGTAGTTTCTCAGCGATCTTCTTTCCAGATTTTAACGGAAGATACTTCCTTTTTCACCATAGCCGTCTATGGGCTTCCAAATATCACTTTTCAAATTCCACAAGATCAGCCTTAGCTAAAGGTTTCTTGAGGAGAAATTTGTAACACTGTGAGATGAATTAACAGAACACAAAGCAGTTTCTGAGAAAGCTTCTTTCCACTTTTTAACGGAAGATATTTCTTTTTTCACCATAGCCCTCTATGGGCTTCCAAATATCACTTTGCAAATTCCAAAAGAACAGTCTTAGCGAAAGGCTTCTTGAGGGTAATGCTGTAACTCTGTGAGATGAATTAACATAACACAAAGCAGTTTCTCAGAAAGCTTCTTTCCTGTTTTTAACGGAAGTTATTTCCTTTTTCACCGTAGCCGTCTATGGGCTTCCAAATATCACTTTCAAATTCCAGAAGAACAGTCTTAGCGAAAAGCTTCTTGAGGGGAAAGCTGTATCTCTGTGAGATGAATTAACAGAACACAATGCAGTTTCTTAGAAGGCTTCTTTTCAGTCTTTTTCTTAGGATAATTCCTTGTTCACCATAGCCCTCTATGGGTTTCCTAATATCACTTTGCAAATTCCACAAGAACAGCTTTAGAAAAAGGCTTCCTGAGGGGAAAGCTGTAAATCTGTGAGATGAATTAACAGAACACAAAGCAGTTTCTCAGAAAGCTTCTTTCCAGTTTTTAAAAGAAGATATTTCCTTTTTCATCATATCCTTCTATGGCTTTCCAAATATCACTTTGAAATTCCACAAGAACAATCTTAGCGAAAAGCTTCTTGAGGAGAAAGCTCTAACCCTGTGAGATGAACTAACAGAACACAAGGCAGTTTCTCAGAAAGCTTCTTTTCAGTTTTTATCATAGGATATTTCCTTTTTTACCCTAGCCCTCCATGGGCTTCCATATATCACTTTGCAAATTTCACCAGAACACTCTTAGGGAAAGGCTTCTTGAGGGGAAAGCTGTAACTCTGTGAGGTGAATTAACAGAACACAAAGTAGGTTCTCAGAAAGCTTCTTTCCATTTTTTAACGGAAGCTATTTCCTTTTTCACCGTAGCCCTCTATGGGCTTCCAAATATCACTTTGCAAATTCCACAAGAACAGTCTTAGCGAAAGGCTTCTTGAGGGGAAAGCTGTAACTCTGTGAGATGAATTAACCGAACACAAAGCAGTTTCTCAGAAAGCTTCCTTGCAGTTCTTAACTCTAGATATTTCCTTTTTCACCATAGCCCTCTAAGGGCTTAAAATATCAGTTTGCTAATTTCACAAGAACCGTCAGTGAGTGACTTCTTGAGGGGAACGCTGTAACTCTCTGAGATGAATTAACAGAACACAAAGCAGTTTCTCAGAAAACTTCTTTCCAGCTTTTAACGGAAGATATTTCCTTTAACACCATAGCCCTCCAGGGGCTTCCAAATATCTCTTTGCAAATTCCACAAGAACAGCCTTAGCGAACCTCAGAAAGCTTCTTTTCCGTTTGTAACTAAGGATATTTCCTTTTTCAGCATAGCCCTCTATGGGCTTCCAAATATCAATTTGCAAATTCCACAAGAACAGTCTTATCAAAAGGCTTCTTGAGGGGAAAGTTGTAACTCTGTGAGATGAATTAACAGAACACAAAGCAGTTTCTCAGAAAGCTTCTTTCCACTTTTTAACGGAAGATATTTCCTTTTTCACCATAGCCCTCTATGGGCCTCCAAATATCACTTTGCATATTCCACAAGAACAGTCTTAGCGAAGGGCTTCTTGAGGGGAAAGCTGTAACTCTGTGAGATGAATTAACAGAACACAAAGCAGTTTCTCAGAAAGCTTCTTTTCAGTTTTTATCTTTGGATAATTCCTTTTCCACCATAGCCCTCAATGGGCTTACAAATATCACTTTGAAAATTCAACAAGAACAGTCTTAGCAAAAGGCTTCTTGAGATGAAAGCTGTAACCCTGTGAGATGAATTAACAGAACACAAAGCAGTTTCTCAGAAAGATTCTTTTCAGTTTTTATCATAGTATATTTCCTTTTTCTCCATTGCCCTCTATGGGCTTCCAAAGGTCACTTTGCAAATTCAACAAGAACAGTCTTAGGGAAAGGCTTCTTGAGGGTAAAGCTGTAACTCTGTGAGATGAATTAACAGAACACAAAGCAGTTTCTCAGAAAGATTCTTTTCAGTTTTTATCATAGGATATTTCCTTTTTCTCCATAGCCCTCTATGGGCTTCCAAACGTCACTTTGCAAATGTCACCAGAACACTCTTAGGGAAAGGCTTCTTGAGGGGAAAGCTGTAACTCTGTGAGATGAATTAACAGAACACAAAGCAGGTTCTCAGAAAGCTTCTTTCCAGTTTTTAACGGAAGCTATTTCTTTTTTCACCGTAGCCCTCTATGGGCTTCCAAATATCACTTTGCAAATTCCACAAGAACAGTCTTAGCGAAAGGCTTCTTGAGGGGAAAACTCTAACCCTGTGCCATGAATTAACAGAACACAAATCAGTTTCTCAGAAAGCTTCTTTTCAGTTTTTATCTTAGGATATTTCCTTTTTCACCATAGCCCGCTATGGGCTTCCAAATGTCACTTTGCAAATTCCACAAGAACAGTCTTAGCGAAAAGCTTCTTGAGGGGAAAGCTGTAACTCTGTGAGATGAATTAACAGAACACAAAGAGGTTTCTCAGAAAGCTTCCTTCCACTTTTTAACGGAAGATATTTCCTTTTTCACCATAACCCTCTATGGGCTTCCAAATATCACTTTGCAAATTCAACAAGAACAGTCTTAGGGAAAGGCTTCTTGAAGGGAAAGATGTAACTCTGTGAGATGAATTAACAGAACACAAAGCAGTTTCTCAGAAAGCTTCTTTCCAATTTTTAAGGAAAGGTATTTCCTTTTTCACCATAGCCCTCTATGGGCTTCCAAATATTACTTTCCGAATTTCACAAGAACAGTCTTAGTGAACGGCGTCTTGAGGGGAAAGCTGTAACTCTGTGAGATAAATGGACAGAACACAAAGCAGTTTCTCAGAGAGCTTCTTTTCAGTTTTTATCTTAGGATATCTCCTTTTTCACCATAGCCCTCTTTGGGCTTCCAAATATCGCATTGCAAATTTCACAAGAACAGTCTTAGGGAAATTCTTCATGAGGGGAAAGCTGTAAGTCTCTGAGATGAATTAACAGACCACAAAGTAGTTTCTCAGAGATCTTCTTTCCAGATTTTAATGGAAGATACTTCCTTTTTTACCATAGCCGTCTATGGGCTTCCAAATATCACTTTTCAAATTCCACAAGATCAGCCTTAGCTAAAGGTTTCTTGAGGAGAAATTTGTAACACTGTGAGATGAATTAACAGAACACAAAGCAGTTTCTGAGAAAGCTTCTTTCCACTTTTTAACGGAAGATATTTCTTTTTTCACCATAGCCCTCTATGGGCTTCCAAATATCACTTTGCAAATTCCAAAAGAACAGTCTTAGCGAAAGGCTTCTTGAGGGTAATGCTGTAACTCTGTGAGATGAATTAACATAACACAAAGCAGTTTCTCAGAAAGCTTCTTTCCTGTTTTTAACGGAAGTTATTTCCTTTTTCACCGTAGCCGTCTATGGGCTTCCAAATATCACTTTCAAATTCCAGAAGAACAGTCTTAGCGAAAAGCTTCTTGAGGGGAAAGCTGTATCTCTGTGAGATGAATTAACAGAACACAATGCAGTTTCTTAGAAGGCTTCTTTTCAGTCTTTTTCTTAGGATAATTCCTTGTTCACCATAGCCCTCTATGGGTTTCCTAATATCACTTTGCAAATTCCACAAGAACAGCTTTAGAAAAAGGCTTCCTGAGGGGAAAGCTGTAAATCTGTGAGATGAATTAACAGAACACAAAGCAGTTTCTCAGAAAGCTTCTTTCCAGTTTTTAAAAGAAGATATTTCCTTTTTCATCATATCCTTCTATGGCTTTCCAAATATCACTTTGAAATTCCACAAGAACAATCTTAGCGAAAAGCTTCTTGAGGAGAAAGCTCTAACCCTGTGAGATGAACTAACAGAACACAAGGCAGTTTCTCAGAAAGCTTCTTTTCAGTTTTTATCATAGGATATTTCCTTTTTTACCCTAGCCCTCCATGGGCTTCCATATATCACTTTGCAAATTTCACCAGAACACTCTTAGGGAAAGGCTTCTTGAGGGGAAAGCTGTAACTCTGTGAGGTGAATTAACAGAACACAAAGTAGGTTCTCAGAAAGCTTCTTTCCATTTTTTAACGGAAGCTATTTCCTTTTTCACCGTAGCCCTCTATGGGCTTCCAAATATCACTTTGCAAATTCCACAAGAACAGTCTTAGCGAAAGGCTTCTTGAGGGGAAAGCTGTAACTCTGTGAGATGAATTAACAGAATACAAATCAGTTTCTCAGAAAGCTTCTTTTCAGTTTTTATCTTAGGATAATTCCTTTTTCACCACAGCCCGCTATGGGCTTCCAAATGTCACTTTGCAAATTCCACAAGAACAGGCTTAGGGAAAGGCTTCTTGAGGGTAAAGCTGTAACTCTGTGAGATGAATTAACAGAACACAAGGCAGTTTCTCAGAAAGCTTCTTTCCAGTTTTTAAGGAAAGGTATTTCCTTTTTCACCATAGCCCTCTATGGGCTTCCAAATATTACTTTTCGAATTTCACAAGAACAGTCTTAGTGAACGGCTTCTTGAGGGGAAAGCTGTAACTCTGTGAGATGAACTAACAGAACACAAAGCAGTTTCTCAGAAATCTTCCTTTCGGTTTTTATCTTAGGATATTTACTTTTTCACCTTAGCCCTCTATGGGCTTCCAAATATCACTTTGCAAATTTCACAAGAACAGTCTTAGCGAAAGACTTCTTGAGGGGAAAGCTGTAACTCTCTGAGATGAATTAACAGAACACAAAGCAGTTTCTCAGAAAGCTTCTTTCCACTTTTTTTTTTTAATATTACATGCTTAATTTCTTTTTTATTTATATAATTTTGTGTAACAATCACTCATGAAATATCAGAATTCTTATTACTTAGTACATAAAGAATATTCAACAAATATTGTTGCAGTGGAAAGCTAGTCAAGTATGAGCAGGGCAGGAGAGGGCTCCCCTCTTCCACACACCAAATGTGGTGGGAGACCCTCAGGTGATGGTCAAGGGGTTGTTAACTGTTTCTCTAAAGTAGTAATTGGTCATACCTGGTTTCAAGGAAAGGCAGGCTTCTAATAGAAAACACCTGAAACTGATCAGCAACTTCCCAATGAGATCTCAGGAGTGAGGAGAAGTAAGGCAAGATCCCGGAAGTATGCCAATGTATAAAACCCCAAGTCAAGAAGTCAAGCTGTGAACTTGGCTTCTCAAGTCTCCCACTTGGCCCTCTTCCAGGTTGTACTTCCCTTCTTTTCCTTTCTGTTTTAAAGCCTTTTAATAATCCTTCACTCCTGCTCTGAGAATTACCTCTGTCTCACTTTCTGCCTTATGCCCCTTAGTGGAATTCCTTCTGAGGAAGCAAGAATGGAGGGTGCTGCAAACCTATACAGATTCGCCGCCAATGTCTCCAGAACTCGGATGTCTTCCACAGGTAATAACATTGCTTTCAATATTTTTCATAATTATATCATGCTGAAAAACTATGTATAACAGTGTCAAATACAAATACAATTAAAGCTTTTTGAATTCTATTTTACTTTACAAGTTTTTTTAAATCAAGTATGATTTTTCCTGGTGCAATTAAATTATAATTCTTTTCATATTTATATTTAATCATTTTATATAGAATTATTTTATATTTCTAGTACTTATTATTCTAGTATATCTCTTGTAGGCATACTTTATGTCTCACTTTTATAAAAATAAGTAAAATATATATTTGATACATTACAATAACTTAGCAAAATGCTCAGGTATAATGCTATTTAAAAATTAATATACCATATTTATATAATAATGCTATAATTTTCTCATAAAATAATAAATCTTTTTAATGTTTGAAATTATAGGATGATAAGTGGTCTTTAATTTATTCCCCTCGTTTGAATTTTCAGTAGTGAATATGTTCTTTCAAAAATATTTTTATGATAAATTCCAAATGCATACAATAGTGGATTACCTCTAGGTACTCATCATTCATTTCACCAACATCAACACTTGTCCAACTTCTTTTATCTTCACTCACTTCTCCCCATTTCCCCCAACCGCATTCCTGCCACAACTGCAGACTCAAACCGTTCAAAGGATTGTTTGGTCAATCCTTTTGTAACAATTTAGTTATGTGCTTTTCCTAAAAAATAAGTGGAAGATTATTTTTTATTTTTTATTTTTTATTTTTTAAAATTATTTATTTCAATTTTGTGGGTATATAGTAGATGTATGTATTTATGGGGTGCATGAGATGTTCTGATTCAGGCATGCAATGAATAATAATCACACCATGTAAAATGGGGTATCCATTCTCTCAAGCATTTATCCTTTGTGTTACAAGCAATCCAATTAGACTCTTTTAGTTATTTTAAAATGCACAGTTAAATTATTACTGACTATAGTCGCCTTGTTGTGCTATCAAATACTAGATCTTATTTATTCTTTCTGTTTTTTTGTACCCATTAACCATCTCCAGCTTTGCCTCAAATCCCCACTACCCTTCCCAACCTCTGGTAACCATGCTTCTACTCTCTATCTCCATGAGTTCAATTGTTTTGATTTTTAGATCTCACAAATAAGTGAGAACATGAAATTAGAATGATTATTAAACAGATCTCAAAATGTGGCTTAGTTGCGTATCTTCTCCTCCCCTCCCTGTATCAACCTGTTTCAGCCTGGAAGCCTCTAGTAGGAAGGAGGGATGTGGTTGGTTGCTTCTTTTTTTTTTTTTTTTTTAATATATTTTAAGTTCTAGGGTACATGTGCATAACGTGCAGATTTGTTACATATGTATACTTGTGCCCTGTTGCTGTGCTGCACACATCAACTCGTCAGCACCCATCAACTCGTCATTTACATCAGGTATAACTCCCAATGCAATCCCTCCCCCCTTCCCCCTCCCCATGATAGGCCCCGGTGTGTGATGTTCCCCTTCCTGAGTCCAAGTGATCTCATTGTTCAGTTCCCACCTATGAGTGAGAACATGCGGTGTTTGGTTTTCTGTTCTTGTGATAGTTTGCTAAGAATGATGGTTTCCAGCTGCATCCATGTCCCTACAAAGGACACAAACTCATCATTTTTTATGGCTGCATAGTATTCCATGGTGTATATGTGCCACATTTTCTTAATCCAGTCTGTCACTGATGGACATTTGGGTTGATTCCAAGTCTTTGCTATTGTGAATAGTGCCGCAATAAACATACGTGTGCATGTGTCTTTATAGCAGCATGATTTATAATCCTTTGGGTATATACCCAGTAATGGGATGGCTGGGTCATATGGTACGTCTAGTTCTAGATCCTTGAGGAATCGCCATACTGTTTTCCATAATGATTGAACTAGTTTACAATCCCACCAACAGTGTAAAACTGTTCCTATTTCTCCACATCCTCTCCAGCACCTGTTGTTTCCTGACTTTTTAATGATCGCCATTCTAACTGGTGTGAGATGGTATCTCAGTGTGGTTTTGATTTGCATTTCTCTGATGGCCAGTGATGATGAGCATTTTTTCATGTGTCTGTTGGCTGTATGAATGTCTTCTTTTGAGAAATGTCTGTTCATATCCTTTGCCCACTTTTTGATGGGGTTGTTTGCTTTTTTCTTGTAAATTTGTTTGAGGTCTTTGTAGGTTCTGGATATTAGCCTTTGTCAGATGAGTAGATTGCAAAAATTTTCTCCCATTCTGTAGGTTGCCTGTTCACTCTGATGGTAGTTTCTTTTGCTGTGCAGAAGCTCTTTAGTTTAATGAGATCCCATTTGTCAATTTTGGCTTTTGCTGCCGTTGCTTTTGGTGTTTTAGACATGAAGTCTTTGCCCATGCCTATGTCCTGAATGGTACTACCTAGGTTTTCCTCTAGGGTTTTTATGGTCTTAGGTCTAACGTTTAAGTCTCTAATCCATCTTGAATTAATTTTCGTACAAGGAGTAAGGAAAGGATCCAGTTTCAGCTTTCTGCTTATGGCTAGCCAATTTTCCCAGCACCGTTTATTAAATAGGGAATCCATTCCCCATTTCTTGTTTCTCTCAGGTTTGTCAAAGATCAGATGGCTGTAGATGCGTGGTATTGTTTCTGAGGACTCTGTTCTGTTCCATTGGTCTATATCTCTGTTTTGGTACCAGTACCATGCTGTTTTGGTGACTGTAGCCTTGTAGTATAGTTTGAAGTCAGGTAGCGTGGTGCCTCCAGCTTTGTTCTTTTGACATAGGATTGTCTTGGAAATGCGGGCTCTTTTTTGGTTCCATATGAACTTTAAAGCAGTTTTTTCCAATTCTGTGAAGAAACTCATTGGTAGCTTGATGTGGATGGCATTGAATCTATAAATAACCTTGGGTAGTATGGCCATTTTCACAATATTGATTCTTCCTATCCATGAGCATGGTATGTTCTTCCATTTGTTTGTGTCCTCTTTTATTTCATTGAGCAGTGGTTTGTAGTTCTCCTTGAAGAGGTCCTTTACATCCCTTGTAAGTTGGATTCCTAGGTGTTTTCTTCTCTTTGAAACAATTGTGAATGGAAGTTCATTCATGATTTGGCTCTATGTTTGTCTGTTACTGGTGTATACGAATGCTTGGGATTTTTGCACATTAATTTTGTATCCTGAGACTTTGCTGAAGTTGCTTATCAGCTTAAGGAGATTTCGGGCTGAGACAATGGGATTTTCTAAATATACAATCATGTCATCTGCAAAGAGGGACAATTTGACTTCTTCTTTTCCTAACTGAATCCCCTTGATTTCTTTCTCTTGCCTGATTGCCCTAGCCAGGACTTCCAACACTATGTTGAATAGGAGTGGTGAGAGAGGGTATCCCTGTCTTGTGCCAGTTCTCAAAGGGAATTTTTCCAGGTTTTGCCCATTCAGTATGATATTGGCTGTGGGTTTGTCATAAATAGCTCTTATGATTTTGAGGTACGTTCCATAAATACCGAATTTATTGAGCGTTTTTAGCATGAAGGGCTGTTGAATTTTGTCAAAATCCTTTTCTGCATCGATTGAGATAATCATGTGGTTTTTCTCTTTGGTTCTGTTTATATGCTGGATTATGTTTATTGATTTGCGAATGTTGAACCAGCCTTGCATCCCAGGGATGAAGCCCACTTGATCATGGTGGATAAGCTTTTTGATGTGCTGTTGAATACGGTTTGCCAGTATTTTATTGAGGATTTCTGCATCGATGTTCATCAGGGATATTGGTCTAAAATTCTCTTTTTTTGTTGTGTCTCTGCCAGGCTTTGGTATCAGGATGATGTTGGCCTCATAAGATGAGTTAGGGAGGATTCCCCGTTTTTCTATTGATTGGAATAGTTTCAGAAGGAATGGTACCAGCTCCTCCTTGTACTTCTGGTAGAATTCAGCTGTGAATCCATCTGGTCCTGGACTTTTTTTGATTGGTAGGCTATTAATTATTGCCTCAATTTCAGAGCCTGCTATTGGTCTATTCAGGGATTCAACTTCTTCCTGGTTTAGTCTTGGAAGAGTGTAAGTGTCCAGGAAATTATCCATTTCTTCTAGATTTTCTAGTTTATTTGCGTAGAGGGGTTTATAGTATTCTCTGATGGTAGTTTGTATTTCTGTGGTGTCGGTGGTGATATCCCCTTTATCATTTTTTATTGTGTCTATTTGATTTTTCTCCCTTTTCTTCTTTATTAGTCTTGCTAGTGGTCTGTCAATTTTGTTGATCTTTTCAAAAAAAACCAACTCCTGGATTCATTGATTTTTTGGAGGGATTTTTGTGTCTCTATCTCCTTCAGTTCTGCTCTGATCTTAGTTATTTCTTGCCTTCTGCTAGTTTTTGAATGAGTTTGCTCTTGCTTCTCTAGTTCTTTTAATTGCGATGTTAGAGTGTCAATTTTAGATCTTTCCTGCTTTCTCTTGTGGGCATTTAGTGCTATAAATTTCCCTCTACACACTGCTTTAAATGTGTCCCAGAGATTCTGGTATGTTGTATCTTTGTTCTCATTGGTTTCAAAGAACATCTTTATCTCTGCCTTCATTTCGTCAAGTACCCAGTAGTCATTCAGGAGCAGGTTGTTCAGTTTCCATGTAGTTGAGCGGTTTTGATTGAGTTTCTTAGTCCTGAGTTCTAGTTTGATTGCAGTGTGGTCTGAGAGACAGTTTATTACAATTTCTGTTCTTGTACATTTACTGAGGAGTGCTTTACTTCCAACTATGTGGTCAATTTTGGAATAAGTGCGATGTGGTGCTGAGAACATTGTATATTCTGTTGATTTGGGGTGGAGAGTTCTATAGATGTCTATTAGGTCTTCTTGCTGCAGAGATGAGTTCAATTCCTGGATATCCTTGTTAATTTTCTGTCTCGTTGATCTGTCTAATGTTGACAGTGGAGTGTTGAAGTATCCCATTATTATTGTATGGGAGTCTAAGTCTCTTTGTAAGTCTCTAAGGACTTGCTTTATGAATCTGGGTGCTCCTGTATTGGGTGCATATATATTTAGGATAGTTAGCTCTTCCTGTTGAATTGATCCCTTTACCATTATGTAATGGCCTTCTTTGTCTCTTTTGATCTTTGATGGTTTAAAGTCTGTTTTATCAGAGACTAGTATTGCAACCCCTGCTTTTTTTGTTCTCCATTTGCTTGGTAAATCTTCCTCCATCCCTTTATTTTGAGCCTATGTATGTCTCTGCGTGTGAGATGGGTCTCCTGAATACAGCAGACTGATGAGTCTTGACTCTTTACCCAGTTTGCCAGTCTGTGTCTTTTAATTGGAGCATTTAGTCCATTTACATTTAAGCTTAATATTGTTATGTGTGAACTTGATCCTACCATTATGATATTAACTGGTTATTTTGCTCGTTAGTTGGTGCAGTTTCTTCCTAGCCTTGATGGTCTTTACATTTTGGCATGTTTTTGCAATGGCTGGTACCGGTTGTTCCTTTCCATGTTTAGTGCTTCCTTCAGGGTCTCTTGTAAGGCAGGCCTAGTGGTGACAAAATCTCTAAGCATTTGCTTATCTGTAAAGGATTTTATTTCTCCTTCACTAATGAAACTTAGTTTGGCTGGATATGAAATGCAGGGTTGAAAATTCTTTTCTTTAAGAATGTTGAATATTGGCCCCCACTCTCTTCTGGCTTGTAGAGTTTCTGCCGAGAGATCTGCTGTTAGTCTGATGGGCTTCCCTTTGTGGGTAACCCGACCTTTCTCTCTTTCTGCCCTTAAGATTTTTTTCTTCATTTCAACTTTGGTGAATCTGGCAATTATGTGTCTTGGAGTTGCTCTTCTCGAGGAGTATCTTTGTGGTGTTCTCTGTATTTCCTGGATTTGAATGTTGGCCTGCCATACTAGGTTGGGGAATTTCTCCTGGATGATATACTGAAGAGTGTTTTCCAACTTGGTTCCATTTTACCCCTGACTTTCAGGCACCCCAATCAGACGTAGATTTGGTCTTTTTACATAATCCCATACTTCTTGCAGGCTTTGTTCATTTCTTTTTCTTCTTTTTTCTTTTGATTTCTCTTCTCGCTTCATTTCGTTCAGTTGATCCTTAATCGCTGATACTCTTTTCCAGTTGATACAGTCGGTTACTGAAGCTTGTGCATTTGTCACGTATTTCTCGTTTCATGGTTTTCATCTGTTTCATTTCGTTTATGACCTTCTCTGCATTAATTATTCTAGCCATCAATTCTTCCATTTTTTTTCAAGACTTTTAGTTTCTTTGCGCTGGGCACGTAATTCCTCCTTTAGCTCTGAGAAGTTTGATGGACTGAAGCCTTCTTCTATCATCTCATAAAGGTCATTCTCGGTCCAGCTTTGATCCGTTGCTGGCAATGAGCTGTGCTCCTTGGCCGGAGGAGATGCGCTCTTATTTTTTGAAATTCCAGCTTTTCTGCCCTGCTTTTTCCCCATCTTTGTGGCTTTATCTGCCTCTGGTTTTTAACGGAAGATATTTCCTATTTCACCATAGCCCTCTATGGGCTTCCAAATATCACTTTGAAAATTTCACAAGAACAGTCTTAGTGAACGGCTTCTTCAGGGGAAAGCTCTAACTCTGTGAGATGAATTAACAGAACACAAAGCAGTTTCTCAGAAATCTTGTTTCCAGTTTTTAACGAAAGATATTTCCTTTTTCACCATAGCCCCCATGGGCTTCGAAATATCACTGTTCAAATTCCACAAGAACAGTCTTAGCGAAAGGCTTATTGAGAAGAAAGGTGAAACTCTGTGAGATGAATTACCAGAACACAAAGCAATTTCTCAGAAAGCTTCTTTTCGACTTTTTTCTTAGGATATTTCCATTTTTACCGTAGCCCTCTATGGGCTTCCAAATATCACTTGGCAAATTCCACAAGAACAGTCTTAGCGAAAGGCATCTTGAGGGGAAAGCTGTAAAACTGTGAGATGAATTAACAGAACACAAAGCAGTTTCTAAAAAACATTCTTTCCAGTTTTTAACGGAAGATATTTCCTTTTTCATCATGGCCCTCTATGGGCTTCCAAATATCACCTGGAAAATTCTACAGGAATAATCTTAGGTAACGGCTTCTTGAGGGGACAGCTATAACTCTGTGAGATGAACTAAGAAAACACAGTGCAGTTTCTCAGAAAGCTTCTTTTCGGTTTTTATCTTAGAATATTTCGTTTTTGCCATAACCCTCTATGGGTTTCTAAAATCAATTTGCAAATTCCACAAGAACGGTCTCAGCGAAAGGCTTCTTGAGGAGAAATCTGTAACTCTGTGAGATGAGTTAACAGGACACAAAGCACTTTCTCAGAAAGCTTCTTTCCAGTTTATAATGGAAAATAATTCCTTATTCACCATAACCCTCTATGACCTTCTAAATACCACTTTCAAAATGAAACAAGAACAGTCCTAGCGAAAGACTTCTTGAGGGGAAAGCTGTAACTCTGTGAGATGAATTAACAGAACACAAAGCAGTTTCTCAGAAAGCTTCTTTCCAGTTTTCAACTGAAGATATTTCCTTTTTAAACATAGCCCTATATGGGCTTCCAAATATCACTTTGCAAATTCCACAAGAACAGACTTAATAAAGGTCTTCTTGAGGGGAAAGCTGTAACTCTGTGAGATGGATTAACAGAACACAAAGCATTTTCTCAGAAAGCTTCTTTCCGGTTCTTAGCGGAAGATTTCAAGAAAGCCCTCTATGGGGTTCATATATCCCTTTAAATATTCCACAAGAACAGTCTTATCAAAAGGCTTCTTGAGGGGAAAGCTGTAACTCTGTGAGATGAATTAACAGAACACAAAGCAGTTTCTCAGAAAGCTTCTTTCCAGTTTTTAACTGAAGATATTTCCTTTTTCACCGTAGCCCTCTATGGGCTTCCAAATATCACTTTGCAAATTCCACAAGAACAGCCTTAGCGAAAGGCTTCTTGAGGGAAAAGCTGTAATCAGAAGGCTTCCTTCGAGTTTTCTACTGAAGATATTTCCTTTTACACCATAGCCCTCTAAGGACTTCCAAATATCACTTTGCAAATTCAACAAGAACAGTCTTAGCGAAAGGCATTTGAGGGGAAAGCTGTAACTCTGTGAGATGAATTAACAGAACACAAAGCAGTTTCTCATAAAGCCTCTTTCCAGTTTTAACTGAAGATATTTACTTTTCCACCATAGCCTTCGATGTTCTTCCAAATACCACTTTGCAAATTCCACAAGAACAGCCTTAGCAAAGGGCTTCTTGAGTGGAAAGCTGTAACTCTGTGAAATGAATTAACAGAACGCAAAGCAGTTTCTCAGAAAGGTTCTTTTAATTTTTTATGTTAGGATATTTCCTTTTTCACCATAGACCTCTATGGGCTTCCAAATATCACTTTGCAAATTCCACAAGAACAGTCTTAGCTAAAGGCTTCTTGAGAGGAAAGCTGTAACTCTGTGAGATGAATTAACAGAACACAAAGCAGTTTCTCCGAAAGCTTATATTCAGTTTTTATCTCAGGCTATTTCCTTTTTCACCATAGACCTCTATGGGCTTCTAAATATCACTTTCCAAATTTCACAAGAACAGCCTTAGGGAAAGGCTTCTTTAGGGGAAAGCTGTAACTCTGTGAGATGAATTAACAGAACACAAAGCAGTTTCTCAGAAAGCTTCTATCCAGTTTTTAACTGAAGATATTTCCTTTTTCCCCATAGCCCTCTGTGAACTTCCAAATATCACTTTGCAAACTCCACAAGAACAGACTTAGTGATCGACTTCTTGAGGGGAAAGCAATAACTCCGTGAGATGAGTTAAGAGAACACAATGCAGTTTCTCAGAAAGTTTCTTTTCGGTTTTTATCGTAGGATATTACCTTTTTCAACATAGCCCACTATGTTCTTCCAAATATCACTTTGCAAATTCCACAAGAACATTGATAATGAATGGCTTCTCGAGGGGAAAGCTGTAACTCTGTGAGACGAATTAACAGAACACAAAGCAGTTTCTCAGAAAGCTTCTTTCCAGTTTTTAACGGAAGATATTTCCTTTTTCACCATAGCCCTCTATGGTTTCTAAATATCACTTTCCAAATTCCACAAGAACAGTCTTTTTTTTTTTTTTAAATTTATTTATTATTATTAAACTTCAAGTTGTAGGGTACATGTGCACAACGTGCAGGTTTGCTACATATGTATACTTGTGCCATGTTGGTGTGCTGCACCCATTAACTCGTCATTTACATCAGGTATAACTCCCAATGCAATCCCTCCCCCCTCCCCCCTCCCCATGATAGGCCCCGGTGTGTGATGTTCCCCTTCCCGAGTCCAAGTGATCTCATTGTTCAGTTCCCACCTACGAGTGAGAACATGCGGTGTTTGGTTTTCTCTTCACAAGAACAGTCTTAGCGAAAGGATTCTTGAGGGGAAAGCTGTAACTCTGTGAGATAAATTAATAGTACACAAAGCAGATTCTCAGAAAGCTTCTTTCCAGTTTATAACTGAAGATATTTCATTTTTTACCATAGCTCTCTATGAGCTTCCAAATATCACTTTGCAAATTCCACAAGAACAGTCTTACCGAAAGGCTTTTTGAGGAGAAAGCTGTAACACTGTGAGATAAATTAACAGGACACAAAGCACTTTCTCAGAAAGCTTCTTTACAGTTTATAACGGAATATATTTCCTTATTCACCATAGCCCTCTATGGCCTTCTAAATACCACTTTCCAAATGACACAACAACAGTACTAGCGAAGGACTTCTTGAGGGGAAAGGTGTAACTCTGTGAGAGGAATTAACAGAACACAAAGCAGTTTCTCAGAAAGCTTCTTTCCAGTTTTCAACTCAAGATATTTCCTTTTTAACCATAGCCCTATATGGGCTTCTAAATATCACTTTGCAAATTCCACAAGAACAGACTTAGTAAAGTTATCCTTGAGGGGAAAGCTGTAACTCTGTGAGATAAATTAACAGAACACAAAGCAGTTTCTCAGAAAACTTCTTTCCAGTTTTTAATGGAAGATATTTCCTTTTTGACCAAAGCCCTCTATGGGCTTCCAAATATCACTTTGCAAATTCCACAAGAACAGTCTTACCGAAAGGCTTCTTGAGGAAAAAGCTGTAAGTATGTGAAATGAATTAACAGAACACAAAGCAGTTTCTCAGAAAGCTTCATTCCAGTTTTGAACGGCAGAGAATTCCTTTTTCACCATAGCCCACTCTGGGCTTCCAAATATCACTTTGCAAATCCCCCAAGAACAGTCTAAGCGAAAAGCTTCTTGAGGGGAAAGCTGTAACTCTTTGAGATGAATTAACAGAACAAAAAGCAGTTTCTCATGAAAGCTTCTTTCCAGTTTTTGACGGAGGATATTTCCTTTTTCACCATAGCCCTCTATGGGCTTCTAAATATCACGTTCTAAATTCCACAAGAACAGTCTTAGCGAAAGGCTTCTTGAGGGGAAAGCTATAGCTCTGGGAGATGAATTAACAGAACAGAAAGCAGTTTCTCAGAAAGTTTATTTTCAGTTTTTATCTTAGGCTATTTCCTTTTTCACCGTAGACCACTGTAGGCTTCTAAATATCACTTTTCAAATTCCACAAGAACAGTCTTAGGGTAAGGCTTCTTGACGGGAAACTGTAACTCTGTGAGGTGAATTAACAGAACACAAGGCAGTTTCTGAGAAATCTTCGTTACAGTTTTTAACGGCAGTTATTTCCTTTTTCACCATAGCCCTCTATGGGCTTCCAAATATCACTTTGCAAATTTCACAAGAACAGTCTTAGTGAAAGGCTTCTTGGTGGAATGCTGTAACACTGTGAGATGAATTAAAAGAACACAATGCAGTTTCCCAGAAAGATTCTTTCCACTTTTTAAAGGAAGATATTTTCTTTTTCACCGTAGCCCTCTATGGACTTCCAAATATCACTTTAAATATTCCACAAGAACAGCCTTACCAAAAGGCTTCTTAAGCGGAAATCTGTGAGATGAATTAACAGAACACAAAGCAGTTTCTCAGAAAGCTCCTTTCCAGATTTTAACTGAAGATACTTCCTTTTTCACCGTAGCCCTCTAAGGGCTACCAAATATAACTTTGCAAATTCCACAAGAACAGTCTTAGCGAAAGGCTTCTTGAGGAGAAAGCTGTAGCTCTGTGAGATGAAATAACAGGACACAAAGCACATTCTCAAAAAGCTTCTTTCCATTTTATAACGGAACATATTTCCTTATTCACTATAGCCCTCTATGTCCTTCTAAATACCACTTTCCGAATGACACAAGAACAGTCCTAGCGAAAGACTTCTTGAGGGGAAAACTGTAACTCTGTGAGATGAATTAACAGAACACAAAGCAGTTTCTCAGAAAGATTCTTTCCAGTTTTCAACTGAAGATATTTCCTTTTTAACAATAGCCCTACATGGGCTTCTAAATATCACTTTGCAAATTCCACAAGAACAGACTTAGTAAAGTTCTCCTTGAGAGGAAAGCTGTAACTCTGTGAGATGAATTAACAGAACACAAAGCAGTTTCTCAGAAAGCTTCTTTCCAGTTTTTAACGGAAGATATTTACTTTTTCACCAAAGCCCTCTATGGGCTTCCAAATATCACTTTGAAAATTGCACAAGAACAGTCTTAGCGAAAGGCTTCTTGAGGAAAAAGCTGTAAGTATGTGAAATGAATTAACAGAACACAAAGCAGTCTCTCAGAAAGCTTCTTTCCTGTTTTTAACGGAAGAGAATTCCTTTTTCACCATAGCCCTCTCTGGGCTTCCAAATATCACTTTGCAAATCCCACATGAACAGTCTTCGGGAAAGGTTTCTTGAGGGGAAAGCTGTAACTCTGTGAGATCAATTAACAGAACACAAAGAAGTTTCTCAGAAAGCTTCTTTTCAGTTTTTATCTTCGGATATTTCCTTTTTCACCATAGCCCTCTATGGGCTTCCAAATATCACTTTGCAAATTCCACAAGCACAGTCTTAGCGAAAGGCTTCTTCAGGAGAAAGCTGTAACACTGTGAGATGAATTAACAGAACACAAAGCAGTTTCTCAGAAAGCTTCTTTTCAGTTTTTTACCGGAGATTTTTCCTTTCTCAAAATAGCCTTCTATGGGCTTCCAAATATCCATATGCAAATTCCGCAAGAACAGACTTAGCGAAAGGTTTCTGGAAGGGAAAGCTGAAAACTGCGAGATGAATTAAGAGAACACAAAGCAATTTCTCACAAAGCTTTTTTCCAGTTTTTAACGGAACATATTTCCTTTTTCAACTCAGCCCTCTATGGGCTTCCAAATATCACTTTGCAATTTCCACAAGAACAGTCTTTGCTTAGGGCTTCTGGAGGGGAAGGTTTTAACACTGTGAGATGAATTAAGGAAACACAAAGCAGTTACTCAGAAAATATCTTTCCAGTTTTTAAAGGAAGATATTTCCTTTTTCAGCATAGCCCTCTATGGGCTTCCAAATATCACTATGCAAATTCCACAAGAACAGACTTAGCGAAAGGCTTCTGGAGGGAAAAGCTGTACCTCTGTGAGATGAATTAACAGAACACAAAGCAATTTCTAAGAAAATTTCTTTCCAGTTTTTAATTGAAGAAATTTCCTTTTTCACAATTGCCCTCTATGGGCTTCCCAATATCACTGTGCAAATACCTCAAAAACAGTATTAGCGAAAGGCTTCTTGAGGGGAAAGCTGTAACTCGGTGAGGTGTATTAACAGAACACCCGGCAGTTTCTCAGAAATATTCTTTCCAGTTTTTAAAGGAAGATATTTCCTTTTTCACCATAGCCCGCTATGGGCTTCCACATATCACTTTTCAAATTCCAAAAGAACAGTCTTAGCCAACAGCTTCTTGAGGGGAAAGCTGTAACTCAGTGAGATGTATTAACAGAACACACGGCAGTTTCTCTGAAAGCTTGTTTCCAGTATTAAACGGAAGATATTCCCTTTTTCACCATTGAATTCTACGGGTTTCCAAATATCAATTTGCAAATTTCACAAGAACAGTTTTAGTGAACGGCCTCTTGAGGAGAAAGCTGATACTCTGTGAGATGAACCAATACAACACAAAGCGGTTTCTCAGAGAGCTTCTTTTCGGTTTTTAGCGGAAGATATTTCCTTTTTCACCATAGCCCTCTATGGGCTTCCAAATATCACTTTGCAAATTCCACAAGAACAGTCTTAACGAAGGACTTCTGGAGGGGAACTTTGTAACTCTGTGAGATAAATTAACAGAACACAAAGAAGTTTCTCAGAAAGCTTCTTTCCAGTTTTTAACAGAAGATATTTCCTTTTTCACCATAGCCCTCTAGGGATTCCAAATATCACTTTGCAAATTCCACAAGAATAGTCTTAGGGAAAGGCTTCTGGAGGGGAAAGCTGTAACTCTCTGAGATGAATTAACAGAACACAAAACAGTTTCTCAGAAACCTTCCTTCTACTTTTTAACTGAAGAAGTTTACTTTTTCACCATAGCGCTCTATGGGCTTCCAAATATCACTTTGCAAATCGCACAAGAACAGTCTTAGCGAAAGGCTTCTTGAGGGGAAAGCTGTAAGTCTGGGATATGAATTAACAGAACACCAAGCAGTTTCTCAGAAAGCTTCCTTTAAGTTTTTATCTTAGGAAATTTCCTTTTTCAGCATAGCCAGCTATGGGCTTCCAAATATCACTTTGCAAATTCCAAAAGAAGAGTCTTTGCGGAGGGCTTCTGGAGGGGAAAGTTGTAACTCTGTGAGTTGAATTAACAGAACACAAAGCAGTTTAGCAGAAATCTTCTTTCCAGTTTTTAACGGAAGATATTCCCGTTTTCACCATAGCCCTGTATCTGCTTCCAAATATCACTTTGCAAATTCCACAGGAACAGTCTTACCGAAAGGCTTCTTTAAGGAAAAGCTGTAACTCTGTGAGATGAATTAACAGAACACAAACAGTTTCTCAGAAAGCTTCTTTCCAGTTTTTAACGGAAGATATTCCCTTTTTTACCATAGCCCATTACGGGCTTCCAAATATCACATTGCAAATTCCAGAAGAACAGTCTTAGTGAAATGTTTCTGGAGGGGAAAGCTGTAATTCTGTGAGATGAAGTAACAGAACACAAAGCAGTTTCTAAGAAAGCTTCTTTCCAGTTTTTAAATGAAGAAATTTCCTTTTTCAGCATAGCCCTCTAGGGGCTTCCAAATACCACTTTGCAAATCCCACAAGAACACTTTTAGCGAAAGTATTCTTGAGGGGAAAGCTGTAACTCTGTGAGATGAATTAACAGAACAGAAAGCAGTTTCTCAGAATGCTTCTATCCACAGTTTAACTGAAGATATTTCCTTTTTCACCGTAGCCCTCTATGGGCTTCCAAATATCACTTTGCAAATCCCACAAGAGCAGTCTTAGCGAAAGGCTTCTTGAGGGGAAAGCTGTATCTCGGTGAGTTGTATTAACAGAACACATGGCAGTTTCTCAGAAAGCTTCTTTCCAGTTTTTAACGGAAGACATTGGTTTTTTCACCATAGCCTCCTATGGGTTTCCAAATATCACTTTGCAAATTTCACAAAGGCAGTCTTAGTGAACGACTTCTTTAGGGGAAAGCTCTAACTCTGTGAGATGAATTAAGAGAACCCAAAGCCGTTTCTCAGAAAGCTTCTTTTCAATTTTTATCTTAGGATATTTCCTTTTTCACCATAGGCCTCTATGGGCTTCCAAATATCTCATTGCAAATTCCACAAGAAGTGTCTTAGTGAAAGACTTCTTGAGGGGAAAGCTGTAACTCGGTGAGATGTATTACACCAACACACGGCAGTTTCTCAGAAAGCTCCTTTCCAGTTTTTAACTGAAGATATTTCCTTTTTCAGCATCGCCCTCTATGGGCTTCCAAGTATCACTTTGCAATACTCTGGTTTCTCTTCAGATCGTATAAATATTTCGCCTTTTACCAAATATCACTTTGAAAATTCCACAAGAACAATCTTAGGGAAAGGGTTCTGGAGGGGAGAGCTGTAACTCTGTAAGGTAAATCAACAGAACACAAAGCAGTTTCTCATACAGCTTCTTCCCAGTTTTTAACTGAAGATATTTACTTTTTCACCATAGCCCTCTATGGGCTTCCAAATATCACTGTGCAAATCCCACAAGAACAGTCTTAGCGAAAGGCTTCTTGAGGGTAAAGCTGTAATTGGTGAGGTGTATTAAAAGAACACATGGCAGGTTCTCAGAAAGCTTCTTTCCAGTTTTTAACGGAAGATATTTCCTTTTTCACCATATCCCTCTATGGGCTTCCAAATATCACTTTGCAAGTTCCACTAGAACAGCCTTAGCGAACCGCTTCTTGAGGGGAAAGCTGTTACTCGGTAGATGTATTAACAGAACACACTGCAGTTCCTTTGAAAAATTCTTTCCCGTTTTTAACGGAAGATATTTCCCTTTTCACCGTAGCACTCTATGGGTTTGCAACTATCAATTTGCAAATTTCACAAGAATAGTCTTAGTGGGGCACCTTGAGAGAAAAACTGAAACTGTGTAAGATGAACTAACAGAACACAAAGCAGTTTCGCAGAAAGCTTCTTTCCAGTTTTTAACTGAAGATATATCATTTTTTACTATAGCCCTCTATGAGCTTCCAAATATCACTTTGCAAATTCCACAAGAACAGCCTTAGCGAAAGGCTTCTTGAGGAGAAAGCTGTAACTGTGTGAGATGAATTAACAGGACACAAAGCACTTTCTCAGAAAGCTTCTTTCCAGTTTATAACGAAGATATTTCCTTATTCACAATAGCCCTCTATGGCCTTCTAAATACCACTTTCCAAATGACACAAGAACAGTCCCAGCGAAAGATTTCTTGAGGGGAAAGCTGTAACTCTGTGAGATGAATTAACAGAACACAAAGCAGTTTCTCAGAAAGCTTCTTTCCAGGTTTCAACTGTCCATATTTCCTTTTTAACCATAGCCCTATATTGGCTTCTAAATATCACTTTGCAAATTCCACAAGTACAGACTTAGAAAAGTTATCCTTGAGAGGAAAGATGTAACTCTGTGAGATGAAATAACAGAATACAAAGCAGTTTCTCAGAAAGCTTCTTTCCAGTTTTTAACGGAAGATATTTCCTTTTTCACCAAACCCTCCATGGGCTTCCAAATATCACTTTGAAAATTCCACAAGAACAGTCTTAGTGAAAGGCTTCTTGAGGAAAAAGCTATAAGTATATGAAATGAATTAGCAGAACACAAAGCAGTTTTTCAGAAAGCTTCCTTCCAGTTTTTAACGGAAGAGAATTCCTTTTTCACCATAGCCCTCTCTGGGCTTCCAAATATCACTTTGCAAATTCCACAAGAACAAACTTAGCGAAAGGCTTCTTGAAGGGAAAGCTGTAACTCTGTGAGATCATTAACAGAACACAAAGCAGTTTCTCAGATACCTTCTTTTCAGTTTTTATCTTAGCATATTTCCTTTTTCAAAATAGCCCTCTATGGGCTTCAAAATATCACTTTGGAAATTCCACAAGAACAGCCGTAGTGAACCGTTTCTTGCAGAGAAAGCTGTTTCTCTGTGAGATGAATTAACAGAACACAGAGCAGTTTCTCAGAACGATTCTTTCCAGTTTTTAACGGAAGATATTTCCTTTTTCACCATTGCCCTCTATGGGCTTCCAAATATCACTTTGCAAATTCCACAAGAACAGTCTTAGCGAAATACTTCTTGAGGGTAAAGCTGTAACTCTGTGAGATGAAGTAACAGAACACAAAGCAGTTTCCCCGAGAGCTTCTTTTCGGTTTTTAATGGAAGATATTTCCTTATTCACCATAGCCCTGTACGGGCTTCCAAATATCACTTTTCAAATCCGACAAGAACAGTCTTAGCGAAAGGCTTCTTGTGGGGAAAGCTGTAACTCGGTGAGATGTATTAACAGAACACAATGGAGTTTCTCACAAAGCTTCTTTCCAGTTTTTAACTGAAGATATTTCCTTTTTCACCATATCCCTCAATGGGCTTCCAAATACTAGTTTGCAAATTCCACAAGAACAGTCTTAGCGAAAGGCTTCTTGAGGGGAAACCTGTAAGTCGGTGAGACGTATTAACACAACACACGGTAATTTCTCAGAATGCTTCTTTCCAGTTTTTAACGGAAGATATTTCCTATTTCACCATAGTCCTCTATGGGCTTCCAAATATCATTTTGCAATATTCACAAGAACAGTCTTAGTGAACGGATTCTTGAAGGGAAAGCTGTTACTCTGTGAGATGAACTAACGAAACACAAAGCAGTTTCTCAGAAAGCTTCTTTTTGGTTTTTATCTTAGGATATTCCTATTTTCACCATAGCCGTATATGGGCTTCCAAATATCACTTGGCAATTTCCACAAGAACAGTCTTAGCGAAAGTCTTCTTGACGGAAAAGCTGTAACTCTGTGAGATGAATTAACAGAACACAAAGCAGTTTCTCAGAAATCTTCTTTCCCGTTTTTAACGGAAGATATTTCCTTTTACACCATAGCCCCATATGGGCTTCAAAATATCACTTTGCAAATTCCACAAGAACAGTCTTAGCGAAAGGCTTCTTGAGGACAGAGCTGTATCTCTCCGAGATGAATTAACAGAACACTAAGCAGTTTCTCAGAAAGCCTCTTTCCAGTTTTTAACAGAACCTATTTCCTTTTTCACCATAGCCCTCTATGGGCTTCCAAATATCACTTTGCAAATCCCACAAGAACCGTCTTAGCGAAGGCTTCTGGAGGGGAAAGCTGTAAACCTGTGAGATGAAATAGCAGAACACAAAGCAGTTTCTCAGAAAGCTTCTTTCCAGTTTTTAACGGTAAATATTTCCTTTTTCACCGTAGCCCTCTATGGGCTTCCAAATATCTCTTTGCAAATCCCACAAGAACAGTCTCAGTGAAAGGCTTCTTGAGAAGAAAGCTGTAACTCGGTGAGATGTATTACACGAACACACGGCAGTTTCTCCGAAAGCTCCTTTCCGGTTTTTAACGGAAGATATTTCCTTTTTCACCGTAGCCCTCTATGGGCTTCCAAATATCACTTTGAAAATTCCACAACAACAATCTTAGGGAAAGGCTTCTGGAGGGTAAAGCTGTAACTCTGTGAGATGAATTAACAGAACACAAAGCAGTATGTCAGAAAGCTTCTTTTCAATTTTTAACTGAAGATATTTCCTTTTTCACCATAGCGCTCTATGGGCTTCCAAATATCACTTTGCAAATCGCACAAGAACAGTCTTAGCGAAAGGCTTCTTGAGGGGAAAACTGTAAATCTGTGAGATGAAGTAACAGAACACAAGGCAGTTTCTCAGAAAGCTTCCTTTCAGTTTTTATCATAGGTAATTTCCTTTTTCACCAAAGCCCTCTATGGGCTTCCAAATATCACATTGCAAATTCCACAAGAAGAGTCTTTGTGGAGGGCTTCTGGAGGGGAAAGTTGTAACTCTGTGAGATGAATTAACAGAACACAAAGCAGTTTCTCAGAAAGCTTCTTTCCAGTTTTTAACGGAAGATATTTCCGTTTTCTCCATAGCTCTCTATGGGATTCCAAATATCACTTTACAAATTCCACAAGAACAGTGTTAGCGAAAGGCTTCTTGAGGGGAAAGCTGTAACTCTGTGAGATGAAGTAACAGAACAGAAAGCAGTTTCTCAGAATGCTTCTATCCACAGATTAACTGATGACATTTCCTTTTTCACCGTAGCCCTCTATGGGCTTCCAAATATCACTTTGCATATCCCACAAGAGCAGTCTTAGCGAAAGGCTTCTTGAGGGGAAAGCTGTAACTCGGTGAGGTGTATTAACAGAACACATGGCAGTTTCTCAGAAAACTTCTTTCCAGTTTTTAACGGAAGACATTGCTTTTTTCACCATAGCCCTCTATGGGCTTCCAAATATCACTTTGCAAATTCCAAAAGAACAGTCTTAGGGAAAGGTTTCTGTAGGGGAAAGCTGTAACTCTGTGAGATGAATTAACAGAACGAAAAGCAGTTTCTCAGAAATCTTCTTTCCAGTTTTTAACGGAAGATATTTCCTTTTTCACAATAGCCTTCTATGGGCTTCCAAATGTCACCTTGCAAATTACACAAGAACAGTCTTAGCGAAAGTCTTCTTGATGGGAAAGGTGTAACTCTGTGAGATGAATTAACAGAACACAAAGAAGTGTCTCAGAAAGCTTCTTTTCAGTTTTCAACTGAGGATATTTCCTTTTTCACCATAGCCCTCTAAGGGCTTGCAAATATCACCTTGCAAAATCCACAATAACAGTCTTAGCGATTCGCTTCTAGAGGGAAAAGCTGTAACTCTGTGAGATGAATTAACAGAACAAAAAGCAGTTTCTCAGAAATCTTCTTTCCAGTTTTTAACGGAAGATATTTCCTTTTTCACCATAGCCTTCTAGGGGCTTGCAAATATCACCTTGTAAATTACACAAGAATAGTCTTTGCGAAAGTCTTCTTGATGGGAAAGGTGTAACTCTGTGAGCTGAATTAACAGAACATAAAGAAGTGTCTCAGAAAGCTTCTTTCCAGTTTTCAACTGACGATATTTCCTTTTTCACCATAGCCCTCTAAGGGCTTCCAAATATCACCTTGCATATTCCACAAGAACAGTCTTAGCGATTCGCTTCTAGAGGGAAAAGCTCTAACCTGTGAGATGAATTAACAGAACAAAAAGCAGTTTCTCAGAAATATTCTTTCCAGTTTTTAACGGAAGATATTTCCTTTTTCACCATTGCCTTCTAGGGGCTTCCAAATATCACCTTGCAAATTACACAAGAACAGTCTTAGCGAAAGTCTTCTCGATGGGAAAGGTGTAACTCTGTGAGATGAATTAACAGAACATAAAGAAGTGTCTCAGAAAGCTTTTTTCCAGTTTTCAACGGAGTATATTTCCTTTTTCACCATAGCCGTCTAAGGGCTTGCAAATATCACCTTGCAAATTCCACAAGAAGAGACTTAGCAATTCGCTTCTAGAGGGAAAAGCTGTAACTCTGTGAGATGAATTAACAGAACACAAGGCAGTTTCTCAGAAAGCTTCTTTTCAGTTTTTATCGTAGAATATTTCCTTTTTCAAGATACCTTTTTATGGGCTTCCAAATATCAATTTGAAAATTCCACAAGAACAGTCTTAGTGAATGGCTTCTGGAGGTGAAAGCTGTAACTCTGTGAGATGAATTAACAGAACACAAAGCAGGTTCTCAGAAAGCTTCTTATCAGTTTTTAACTGAAGATATTTCCTTTTTCACCGTAGCCCTTTATAAGCTTTCAAATATCACTCTGAAATCCCACAAGAACAGTCTTAGCGAAAGGCTTCTTTAGGGGAAAGGTGTAACTTGTTGAGGTGTATTAACAGAACACACGACATTTTCTCAGAAAGCTTCTTTCCCGTTTTTAACGGAAGATATTTTTTTTTTTCTCACCATAGCCCCCTACGGGATTCCAAATATCACTTTGCAAATTCCACAAGAGCAGTCTTAGCGAAAGGCTTCCGCAGGGGAAAGCTATAACTCGGTGAGACGTATTAACAGAACACACGGCAGTTTCTAAGAAAACTTCTTTCCAATTTTTTTTTTTTTTTTTTTTTTTAGACGGAGTCTCGCTCTATCACCCAGGCTGGAGTGCAGTGGCACAATCTCGGCTCACTGCAAGCTCCGCCTCCCGGGTTCACGCCATTCTCCTGCCTCAGCCTCCCGAGGAGCTGGTACTACAGGTGCCCGCCACTGCGCCCGGCTAATTTTTTCTATTTTTAGTAGAGACGGGGTTTCGCCATGGTGTCGATCTCCTAACCTTGTGATCCGCCCGCCTCGGCCTCCCAAAGTGCTGGGATTACAGGCATGAGCCACTGCGCCCGGCCTCCAATTTTTTAACGTAAGATATTTCCTTTTTCGCCGTAGACCTCTATGGGTTTCCAAATATCAATTTGCAAATTTCACAAGAATAGTCTTAGTGGTGATTCTTGAGTGGAAAGCTGAAACTCTGTGAGATGAACTAACAGAATACAAAGCAGTTTCTCAGAAAGCTCCTTTTCGGTTTTTAACTGAAGATATTTCCTTTTTCACTATAGCCCTCCATGGGATTCCAAATTTCATTTTTCAAATTCCACAAGAACAGTCTTAGTGAACGGCTTTTTGAGGGGAAAGCTGCAACTCTGTGAGATGAATTAACAGAACACAAAGCAGTTTCACAGAAAGCTTCTTTTCAGTTTTTATCTTAGGATATTTCCTTTTTCACCTTACCCCTCTATGGGCTTCCAAATATCACCTTGCAAATTCCACAGGAACAGTCTTAGCGAAAGGCTTCTTGAGGGGAAAGCTGTAACACTGTGAGATTAATTAACAGAACACAAAGCAGTCTCTAAGAAGTCTTCTTTCCAGTTTTTATCGGAACATACTTCCTTTTACACCGTAGCCCTCTAAGGGCTTCCATATATCACTTTGCAAATTGCACAAGAACAATCTTAGCGAAAGGCTTCCTGAAGTGAAAGCTGTAACTCTGTGAGATGAATTAACAAAACCCAAAACAGTTTCTCAGAATGCCTCTTTCCAGTTTTTAACTGAAGATATTTCGTTTTTCACGATAGCCCTCTATGGGTTTCCAAATATCAATTTGCAAATTTCAAGAAAATAGTCTTAGTGAACGGCATCTTGAGGGGAAAGCTGAAACTCTGTGAGATGAACTAACAGAACACAAAGCAGTTTCTCAGAAAGCTTCCTTTCAGTTTTTATCTTAGAATATTTCCTTTTTCACCATAGCCCTCTACGGGCATCCAAATATCACTTTTAAAATGTCACAAGAGCAGTCTTAGGGAATGGCTTCTTGAGGTGAATGCTGTAACTCTGTGAGATGAATTAATAGAAAACAAAGCAGTTTCTCAGAAAGCTTCTTTCCAGTTTTTAACGGAAGATTTTTCCTTTTTCACCATAGCCTTCTACCAGCTTCCAAATATCAATTTGCGAATTCCATAAGACGAGTTTTAACGAAAGATTTCTGGAGGGAAAAGCTGTATCTCTGTGAGATGAATTAACAGAACACAAAACAGATTCTCAGATACCATCTTTCCAGTTTTTATCTTAGGATATCTACTTTTTCACCATAGCCTTCTACGGGCTTCCAAATATCACCTTTCAAATTTCACAAGAACAGTCTTAGCAAAAGGCTTCTTGAGGGGAAAGCTGTAACTCTGTGAATTGAATTAACAGAACACAAAGCAGTTTCTCAGAAAGCTTCTTTCCAGTTTTTATCTTATAATATTTCCTTTTTCACCATAGCCCTCTATGGGCTTCCAAATATCACTTTGCAAATTCCACAAGAAGAGTCTTAGTGAAAAGATACTTGAGGGGAAGCTGTAACTCTCTGAGATGAATTACTAGAACACAAAGCAGTTTCTCAGAAAACTTCTTTCCAGTTTTGAACCGAGGATATTTCCTTTTTCACCATAGCCCTCTATGGGCTTTCAAATATGACTTTGAATATCCCACAAGAACATTCTTAGCGAAGGCTTCTTGTGGGGAAAGCTGTAACTCGGACAATTGTATAATTAACAGAACACACAGAAGTTTCTCAGAAAGCTTCTTTTCAGTTTTTAACTGAAGATATTTCCTTTTTCACCATACCCCTCTAGGGGCTTCCAAATATCACTGTGCAAATTCCACAAGAACAGTCCAAGCGAAAGGCTTCTTGAGGGGAAAGCTATAACTCTTCGAGATGAATTAACAGAACACAAACCAATTTCTCAGAAAGCTTCTTACCAGTTTTTAACTGTAGATATTTCCTTTTTCACCATAGTACTCTAAGGGCTTCCAAATATCACTTTGTTAATCCCACAAGAACAGTCTTAGCGAAAGGCTTCCTGTGGGAAAAGCTGTAACTCTCTGAGATGAATTAAGAGAACACAAAGCAGTTTCTCAGAAAGTTTCTTTCCAGTTTTTAACTGAAGATATTTCCTTTTTCACCATAGCCCTCCATGGGCTTCCAAATATCATTTTACAAATTCCACAAGAACAGTCTTAGCTAAAGGCTTCTTCAGGCGAAAGCTGCAACCCTGTGAGATGAAATAACAGAACACATAGCAGTTTCTCAGAGAGCTTCTTTTCGGTTTTTAACGGAAGATATTTCCTTTTTCACCATAGCCCTCTATGGGCTTCCAAATTTCACTTTGTAAATTCCACAAGAACAGTCTTAGTCAACCGCTTCTTGAGGGGAAAGCTGTAACTCTGTGAGATGAATTAACAGAACACAAAACAGTTTCTCAGAAATCTTCCTTCCAGTTTTTAGCGGAAAATATTTCCTATTTCACCATAGCCCTCCATGGGATTCCAAATATCACTTTGCAAATTCCACAAGAACAGTCTTAGCGAAAGGGTTCTGGTGGGAATAGCTGTAACTCTGTGAGATGAATTAACAGAACACAAAGCAGTTTCTCAGAAAGTTTCTTTTCAGTTTTTATCTTAGGATATTTCTTTTTTCATCATAGCCCTCTAAGGGATTCCAAATATCACTTTGCAAATTCCACAAGAACAGTCTTAGCGAAAGGCTTCATGAGGGGAAAGCTGTAATTCGATAAGATGTATTACACGAACACACGGCAGTTTCTCCAAGAGCTTCTTTGCAGTTTTTAACTTAAGGTATTTCCTTTTTCACCATAGCCCTCTAGGGGCTCCAAATATCATTTTGCAAATTTCACAAGAACAGACATAGCGAAAGGCTTCTGCAGGATAAAGCTGTAACTCTGTGAGATTAATTAACAGAACACAAAGCAGTTTCTCAAAGCTTCATTCCAATTTTTAATGGAAGATATTTCCTTTTTAACCATAGCCTTCTATGGGCTTCCAAATATAACTTTGGAAATCCCACAAGAACAGTCTTAGCGAAAGACTTCTTGAGGGGAAAGCTTTAACTCGGTGAGGTGTATTAACAAAACACAGGGCAGTTTCTCAGAAATCTTCTTTCCAGTTTTTAACGGAAGATATTTCCTTTTCCATCATAGCCCTCTATTAGTTTCGAAATATCACTTTGCAAATTTCACAAGAATAGTGTTAGTGAACGGCTTCTTGAGGGTAAAGCTCAAACTCTGTGAGATGAACTAACAGAACAGAAAGCAGTTTCTCAGAAAGATTCTTTTCGGTTTTTAACGAAAGATATTTCCTTTTTCACCATAGCTCTCTATGGGTTTCCAAATTTCACTTTGCAAATTCCACAAGAACAGTCTTAGTAAACGGCTTCTTGAGGGAAAATCTGTAACTCTGTGAGATGAATGAACAGAACACAAAGCAGTTTCTCAGAAAGCTTCTTTAAAGTTTTTAAGGAAGATATTTCCTTTTCCACCATAGCCCTCTATGGGCTTCCAAAAATCACTTTGCAAATTTCACAAGAACAGTCTTAGCGAAAGGCTTCTGGAGGGATAAGCTGTAACTCTGTGAGATGAATTAACAGAACACAAACCAGTTTCTCAGAAAGCTTCTTTTTAGATTTTATCTTAGGATATTTCCTTTTTCACCATAGCCTTCAATGGGCTTCCAAATATCACTTTGCAAATTCCACAACAACAGTCTTATCGAAAGGCTTCTTGAGGGAAAAGCTGTAACTCTGTGAGATGAATTAACAGAACTCAAAGCAGTTTCTCAGAAATCTTCTTTCCAGTTTTTAACGGAATATATTTACTTTTTCACCATAACCCTCTATGGGCCTCTAAATATCACTTTGCAAATTCCACAAGAACAGTCTTAGCGAAAGGTTTCTTGAGAGGAAAGCTGTGACTGTGTGAGATAAATTAACAGAACACAATGCAGTTTCTCAGAAATCTTCTTTCCAGTTTTTAACGGAAGATATTTCCTTTTTCACCATAGACCTCTTCAGGCTTCCAAATATCACTTTGCAAATTTCACAAGAAAAGTCTTAGTGAATGGGTTCTTGAGTGGGAAGCTGTAACTCTGTGAGATGAAATAACAGAACGAAAAGCGGTTTCTCAGAAAGCATCTTTTTTTTTTTTTAACTTAGGATATTTCCTTTTTCACCATGGCCTTCTAGGGGCTTCCAAATATAACTTTTCAAATCCCACAAGAACAGTCTTCCCGAAAGGCTTCTTGAGGTGAAAGCTGTAACTCGGTGAGATATATTAACAGAACACACGGCAGTTTCCCAGAATGCTTCTTTCCAGTTTTTACCCGAAGATATTTCCTTTTTAACCATAGCCCTCTATGGGCTTCCAAATATCACTTTGCAAATTTCACAAGAAAGGTCCTAGTGAAGGGCTTCTTGAGGGGAAAGCTGTAACTCTGTAAAATGAATTAACAGAACACAAAGCAGTTTCTCAGAATGCTTCTTTTCTGTTTTTTTCTAAGGATATATCCCCTTTCATCATAGTCCTCTATGGGCTTCAAATATCACTTTGCAATTTGCTCAAGAACAGCCTTAGTTAAAGGCTTCTTGAGGTGAAAACTTTAACTCAGTGAGATGTATTAACAGAATACACGGCAGGTTCTCAAAAAACTTCTTTCCAGTTTTTAATGGAAGATATTCCCTTTTTCACCGTAGCCATCTATGGGTTTTGAAATATCACTTTACAAATTTCACAAGAATAGTGTTAGTGAACGGCTTCTTGAGGGGAAAGCTGAAACTCTGTGAGATGAACTAACAGAACAGAAAGCAGTTTCTCAGAGAGCTTCTTTTCTGTTTTTAACGGAAGACATTTCCTTTTTCACCATAGCTCTCTAAGGGCTTCCAAATAATTCTATGCAAATTACACAAGAACAGTCTTAGTGAACAGCTTCTTGAGTGGAAAGCTGTAACTCTGTAAGATGAAATAACAGAACACAAAACAGTTTCACAGAAAGTTACTTTTCTTTTTTTAACTTATGATATTTCCATTTTCACCATTGCCCTCTATGGGCTTCCAAATATCACTTTGTAAATTCCACAAGGATAGTCTTAGCGGAAGGCTTCTTGAATGAAAAGCTGCAACTCTGTGAGATGAATTAACATAACACAAAGCAGTTTCTCAGAAATGTTTTTTTCTGTTTTTAACTGAAGATATTCCTTTTTCACCAAAGCCCTCTATGGGCTTCCAAATATCACATTGCATATTACACAACAACAGCCTTAGTGAAAGTCTTCTTGAGGGGAAAGCTGTAACTCTGTGAGTTGAGTTAACAGAACACAGAGTAGTTTCTCAGAAAGTTTTTTCCAGTTTTTAACTGAAGATATTTCCTTTTTCACCGTAGCCCTCTATGGGCTTCCAAATATGAATTTGCATACTGCACTAGAATAGTCTTAGTGAACGACTTCTTGAGGGGAAAGCTCAAACTCTGTGAGATGAACTAACAGAACACAAAGCAGTATCTCAGAAAGCTTCTTTTCGGTTTTTAATGGCAGATATTCCCTTTTTCACCATAGCCTTCTATGGGCTTCGAAATTTCATTTTGCAAATTCCACAAGAACAGTCTTAGTGAAAGGCTTCTGCAGGGACAAACTGTAACTCTGTGAGATGAATTAACAGTACACAAAGCAGCTTCTCAGAAAGCTTCTGTTCAGTTTTTATCTTAGGATATTTCCTTTTTCACCATAGCCTTCTAAGGGCCCCAAATATCACCTTGCAAATTCCACAAGAACAGTCTTAGTGAAAGGCTTCTTGAAGGGAAAGCTGTAACACTGTGAGTTGAATTAAGAGAACACAAAGTAGTTTCTCAGAAAGCTTCTTTCCAGTTTTTAACTGAAGATATTTCCTTTTTCACCATAGCCCTCTTTGGGTTTCCAATATCACTTTGCAAATTTCACAGGAACAGTCTCAGTGAACGGCTTCTTGAGGGTAAAGATGTAACTCTGTGTGATGAACTAACAGAACACAAGGCAGTTTCTGAGAAAGCTTCTTTCCGATTTTTTTCTTAGGATATTTCCATTTTCACCCTAGCCATCTATGGGCTTCCAAATATCACCTTGCAAATTCCCCAAAAACAGCCTTAGCGACCGGCCTCTTGAGGAGAAAGCTGTAATTCTGTGAGTTGAATTAACAGAAAACAAACAAGTTTCTCAGAAAGCTTCTTTTCAGTTTTATCTTAGGGTATATTTTTTTTCACCATAGCCCACAATGGGCTTCGAAATATCACTTTGCAAATTCCACAAGAACAGTCTTAGCAACAGACTTCTGGAGGGGAAAGCTATAACTCTGTGAGACGAATTATCAGAACACAAAGCAGTTTCTCAGAAATCTTCTTTCCAGTTTTTAACGGAAAATGTTTCCTTTTTCACAGTAGCTCTATCTGGGCTTCCAAATATCACATTGCAAATTCCACAAGAACAGTCTTAGTGAACGGCTTCTTGAGGGGAAAGCTGTAAATCTCTGAGATGAATAAACAGAACACAAAGCAGTTTCTCAAAAAGTTTCTTTCCAGTTTTTAACTAAACATATTTCCTTTTTCACCATAGCCCTCTATGGGCTTCCAAGATCACTTTGCAAATTCCACAAGAACAGTTTTAGCGAAAGGCTTCTGGAGTGAAAATCTGTAATTCTGTGAGGTGAATAAACAGAACATAAAGCAGTTTCTCAGAAATCTTCTTTCCAGTTTTTATCTTAGGATATTTCCTTTTTCTCCATCGCCCTCTATGGGCTTCCAAATATCACTATGCAAATCCCACAGGAACACTCTTAGCGAAAGGATTCTTGTGGAGAAAGCTGTAACTTGGTGAGATATATTAACAGAACACACGGCAGCTTCTCCGAGTGCTTCTTTCTAGTTTTTAACAGAAGATATTTCCTTTTTCACCATAGCCCTCTATGGGCTTCCAAATGTCACTTTGAAAATTACACAAGAACAGTCTTACTGAATGGTTCCTTGAGGGGAAAGCTGTAACACTGTGAGATTAACTAACAGAACACAAAGCAGTTTCTCAGAAAGCTTCTTCTCGGTTTTAATCTTAGGATATTTCCTTTTTCACCATAGCCATCTATGGGCTTCGAAATATCACTTTGCAAATTCCACAAGTACAGTCTTAGCGGAAGGTATCTTCAGGGGAATGCTGTGATTCTTTGAGATGAATTAACAGAACACAAAGCAGTACCTCAGAAAGCTTCTTTTCAGTTTTTAACTGAAGATATTTCCTTTTTCACCATTGCCCTCTAAGGGCTTCCAAATATCACTTTGCAAATACCACAACAGCAGCCTTAGCGAAAGGCTTCTTGAGGGTAAAGCTGTAACTCTGTGAGTTGAACTAACAGAAAACACAGCAGTCCCTCAGAAAGATTCTTTTCAGTTTTTATCTTAGGATATTTCCTTTTTCACCCTAGACCTCTAATGGCTTGCAAACATCACTTGGCAAATTCCACAAGAACAGTCTTAGTGAACGGCTCCTTGAGCGGAAAGCTGTAACTCTGTGAGATGAACTAACAGAACAGAAAGCCGTTTCTCAGAAAGGTTCTTTTCGGTTTTTATCTTAGGATATTTCCATTTTCACCACAGCCCTCTATGTGATTCCAAATATCACTTTGCAAATTCCCCAACAACAGCTTTAGCGAAAGGCTTTTTGAGGGGAAAGGTATAACTCTGAGAGATGAATTAACAGAACACAAAGCAGTTTCTCTGAAATCTTCTTTCCCGTTTTGAACTGAAGATATTTCGTTTTTCACCATAGCCCTCCATGGGCTTCCCAATATCACATTGCAAATTCCACAAGAACAGCCTTAACGAAAGGCTTCTTGAAGGGAAAGCTGTAACTCTGTGAGATGAATTAAAGAACACAAAGCAGTTTTTCAGAAAGCTTCTTTCCAGTTTTAAAGGAAGATATTTCCTTTTTCACCATAACCGTCTATGGCCTTCCAAATATCACTTGCAAATTCCTCCAGAACTGTCTTATCGAAAGGCTTCTTGAGGGGAAAGCTGTAACTCTGTGAGATGAACTAACAGAACACAAGGCAGTTTCTCAGAAAGGTTCTTTCCAGTTTTTAACAGAAGATATTTCCTTTTTCACCATAGCCCTCTACGGGCTTCCAAATATCACTTTGCAAATTCTACAAGAACAGGCTTAGCGAAAGGCTTCTTTAGGGGAAAGCTGTATTTCTGTGAGATGAATTAACAGAACACAAAGCAGTTCCTCAGAAAGCTTCCTTCCAGTTTTCAACGGAAGATATTTTCTTTTACACCAGAGCGCTCTATGGTCTTCTAAATATCACTTTCTAAATTCCACAAGAACAGTCTTAGCGAAAGGCTTCTTGAGGGCAAAGCTGTAACGCTGTGAGATGAATTAGCAGAACACAAAGCAGTTTCTCAGAAAGCTTCTTTCCAGTTTTTACTGAAGATATTCCATTTTTTCAATATAGACGTCTATAAGCTTCCAAATATCACTTTGCAATTTCCACAAGAACAGTCTAAGTGAAAGGCTTCTTGAGGGGAAAGCTGTAATCAGAAAGCTTTTTTTGAGTTTTTAACAGAAGATATTTTCTTTGTCACCATAGTCCTCTATGGGCTTCCAAATATCACTTTGAAATTCCACAAGAACAGTATTAACGAAAGGCTTCTTGAGGGGAAAGCTGTAACTCTGTGAGATGAATTAAGAGAACACAAAGTAGTTTCTCAGAAAGCTTCTTTCAACTTTTTAACGGAAGATATTTCCTTTTTCACCACAGCCGTCTAGGGGTTTCCAAATATCACTTTGCAAATTCCACAAGAACAGTCTTAGCGAAAGGCATCTTGAGGGGAAAGCTGTAACTCTGTGAGATGAATTAACAGAACACAAAGCAGTTTCTAAGAAACTTTCTTTCCATTTTTTAACTGAAGATATTTCCTTTTTCACCATAGCCCTCTATGGGCTTCCAAATATCACTTTGCAAATTCCACAAGAACAGTCTTAGCGAAATGCTTCTTGAGGGGAAAGCTGTAACTCTGTGAGATGAAGTAACAGAACACAAAGCAGTTTCTCAGAAAGCTTCTTTCCAGTTTTGAACTGAAGATATTTTGTTTTTCACCATAGCCCTTGATGGGCTTCCAAATATCACTTTGCAAATTCCACAAGAATAGTCTTAGCGAAAGGCTTCTGGAGGGGAAAGCTGTAATTCTGTGAGATGAATTAACAGAACACAAAGCAGTTTCTGAGAAAGCTTCATTTCAGTTTTTATCTTAGGATATTTCCTTTTTCACCTTACACCTCTATGGGCTTGGAAATATCACTTTGCAAGTTCCAGAAGAACAGTCTTTGCGAAAGGCTTCTTGAGGGGAAAGCTGTAACTCTGTGAGATGAATTAACAGAACACAAAGCAGTTTCTCAGAAAGTCTCTTTCCAGTTTTTAAAGGAAGATATTTCCTTTCTCACCAAAGCCCTCTATGGGCTTCCAGATGTCATCTTGCAAATTCCACAAGAACAGTCTTAGTGATCGGCTTCTAGAGGGGAAAGCTACAACTCCGTGCGATGAATTAATAGAACACAATGCAGTTTCTCGGAAAGCTTCTTTTCGTTTTTATTGTAGGATATTTCCTTTTTCACCATAGCCCTCTACAGGCTTCCAAATATCACTTTGCAAATTCCACAAGAACAGTCCTAATGAATGACTTCTTTAGGTGAAATGCTGTAATTAATAGAACACAAAGCAGTTTCTCAGAAAGCTTCTTTTCAGATTTTATATACGATATTTCCTTTTTCACCATAGCCCTCTAAGGGCTTTCAAATATCACTATGAAAATTCTCCAAGAACAGTCTTAGGGTGAAGCTTCTTGAGGGGAAAGCTGTAACTCTGTGAGATGAATTAACAGAACACAAAGCAGTTTCTTTCTCAGAAAGCTTCTTTCCAGTTTTTAACAGAAGATATTGCCTTTTTCACAATAGCCCTGCATGGGCTTCCAAATATCACAATGCAAATTCCAAAAGAACTGTCTTAGGGAAAGGCTTCTTGAGGGGAAAGCTGTAACTGTGTGAGACGAATTGACAGAACACAGAGTAGGTTCTCAGAAAGCCTCTTTCCAGTTTTTAACAGAACATATTTCTTTTTCACCATAGGCCTCTAGGGGCTTCCAAATATCACTTGGCAAACTACACAAGAACAGTCTTAGCGAAAGGCTACTTGAGAGGAAAGCGGTAACTCTATAAGATGAGTTGACGGAACACAAAGCAGTTTCTCAGACAGCCTCTTTCCAGTTTTTATCAGAAGTTATTTCCTTTTTCACCATACCCCCTATGGGCCTCCAAATATCACGTTGCAAATACCACAAGAACAGTCTCAGGGAAAGGCTTCCAGAAGGGAAAGCTGTAACTGTGTCAGATGAATTAACAGAACACAAAGCAGTTTCTCAGAAAGCTTCTTTCCAGTTTTTAACGGAAGATGTTTCCCTTTTAACCGTAGCCCTCTATGGGCTTCCAAATATCACTTTGCAAATTCCACGAGAACAGTCCTAGCGAAAGGCTTCTTGAGGGGAAAGCTGTAAGTCTGTGAGATGAATTAACAGAACACAATGTAGTTTTTCATAAAACTTCTTTTCAGTATTATCTTAGGATATGTCCTTTTTCACCATAGCCCTCTATGGGATTCTAATATCACTTTCCAATTTCCACAAAAACAGTCTAAGCGAAAGGCTTCATGAGGGGAAAGCTGTAACTCTGTGAGTTGAATTATCAGAAAACAAAGCAGTTGGTCAGAAAGCCTCTTTCCAGTTTTTAACGGAAGATATTTCCTTTTTCACCGTAGCCCTCTAAGGGCTTTCAAATATCACTTTGAAAATTCACCAACAACAGTCTTAGGGAGAGGCTTCTTGAGGGGAAAGCTGTAACTCTGTGAGATGAATTAACAGAACACAAAGCAGTTTCTTTCTCAGAAAGATTCTTTTCAATTTTTAACTGAAGATATTTCCTTTTTCACCATAGACCTCTATGGCCTTCCAAATATCACTTTGCAAATTCCACAAGAAGAGTATTAGCGAAAGGCTTCTTGAGGGGAATGCTGTAACTGTGTGAGATGAATTTACAGATCACAAAGCAGTTTCTTAGAAAGCTTCTTTAGAATTTTTAACGGAAGATATTTCCTTTTTCACCATAGCCCTCTATGGGCTTCCAAATATCACTTTGCCAATACCACAAGAAGAGTCTTAGCGAAAGGCTCCTTGAAGGGAAAGCTGTAAGTCTGTGAGATGAGTTAACAGAACACAAAGCTGTTTCTCAGGAAGCTTCTTTTCAGTTTTTAAAGGAAGATATTTCCTATTTCACCTTAGCCCTCTACGATCTTCCAAATATCACTTTGCAATTTCCAAAAGAACAATCTCTGCGAAAGGCTCCTTGAGGGGAAAGCTGTAACTCTGTGAGATGAATTAAGAGAACACAAAGCAGTTTTTCAGAAAGCTTGATTCCAATATTTACCTGAAGATATTTCCTTTTTCACCATAGCCCTCTAGGGGTTCCAAATATCACTTTGAAACTGTCACAAGAACAGTCTTAGCGAAAGGCTTCTTGAGGTGAAAGCAGTGACTCTGTGAGGTGAATTAACAGAACACAAAGCAGTTTCTCAGAAAGATTCTTTCCAGTTTTTAACGGAAGATATTTCCTTTTTAACCATATCCCTCTATGGACTTCCAAATATCACTTTGCAAATTCCACAAGAACAGTATTCACGAAAGGCTTCTTGAGGGGAAAGCTGTAACTCTGTGAGATATATTAACAGAGCACAAAACAGTTTCTCAGAAAGCTTCTTTCCAGGTTTTAATGGAAGATATTTCCTTTTTCCCCTTAGCCCTCTATGAGCCTCCAAAAATCACTTTGCAAATTCCACATAAACAGACTTTGCGAAAGGCTTGTTGAGGGGAATACTGTAACTCTGTTAGATGAGTTAACAGAACACAAAGCAGTTTCTCTGAAAGTTTCTTTCCAGTTTTTACCGGAAGATATATCCTTTTTTACCATATCCATCTATGGACTTCCAAATATCACTGTGCAAATTCCACAAGAACAGTCTTAGCGAAAGGCTTCTTGAGCGGAATGATGTAACTCTGTGAGATGAACTAAGAGAACACAAAGCAGTTTCTCAGAATGCTTCTTTCCAGTTTTTAATGGAAGATATTTCCTTTTTCACCATAGCCCTCTATGGGCTTCCAAATATCAGTTTGCAAATTCCACAAGAACAGTCTTAGCGAGATGCTTCTGGAGGGGAAAGCTGTAACTCTGTGAGATGAATTAACAGAACACAAAGTAATTTCTCAGAAAGCTTCTTTCCAGTGTTTAACGGAAGATATTTCCTTTTTCGCCGTAGCCCTCAATGGGTTTCCAAATATCACTTTGCAAATCCACAAGAACAGTCTTAGCAAAAGGCTTCTTGAAGGGAAAGCAGTAACTCTGGGAGATGAATTAACAGAACACAGAACAGTTTCTCAGAATGCTTATTTTCAGTTTTTATCTTGGGATATTTCCTTTTTCTCATTAGCCCTCTATGGGCTTGAAAATATCACTATGAAAATTCCACAAGAACAGTCTTAGCGAAAGGCTTCTTGAGGTGAAAGCAGTGACTCTGTGAGATGAATTAACAGAACACAAAGCAGTTTCTCAGAAAGCTTCTTTCCAGTTTTTAACGGAAGATATTTCCTTTTTCACCATAGCCCTCAATGGGTTTCCAAATATCACTTTGCAAATCCCAAGAACAGTCTTACCAAAAGGCTACTTGATGGGAAAGCAGTAACTCTGTGAGATGAATTAACAGAACACAGAACAGTTTTTCAGAATGCTTCTTTCCAGTTTTTAACGGAAGATATTTCCTTGTTCACAATAGACTTCTATGGGCTTCCAAATATCACTTTGCCAATTCCCCAAGAAGAGTCTTAGCGTAAGGCTCCTTGAAGGGAAAGTTGTAACTCTGTGAGATGAATTAACAGAACACAAAGCACTTTCTCATAAAGCTTCTTTCCAGTTTTTAACAGAAGATATTTCCTTTTCCAACATAGCCCTCTTTGGGTTTCCAAATATCACTTTGCAAATTTCACAAGAACAGTCTTAGCGAAAGGCTTCTTGAGGGGAATGCTGAACACTGTGAGATCAATTAACAGAACACAAAGGAGTATCTCAGAAAACTTCTTTCCAGTTTTTAACAGAAGATACATCCTTTTTCACCATAGTCCTCTATGGGCTTCCAAATATCACTGCGCAAATTCCACAAAAATAGATTTAGCGAAACGCTTCTTGAAGGAAAGCTGTAACTCTGTGAGATGAATTAACAGAACACAAAGCAGTTTCTCACAAAGCTTCTTTCCAGTTTTAAACGGAAGTTACTTCCTTTTTCACCGTAGCCCTCTATGGACTTCCAAATATCACTTTGCAAATTTCACAAGAACAGTCTTCGCGAAAGTCCTCATGAGTGGAAAGCTGTAACTCTGTGAGATGAATTAACAGAACACAAAGCAGTTTCTCAGAAATCTTCTGCCCAGTTTTTAATGGAAGATATTTCCTTTTTCACCTAAACCCTTTATGGGCTTCCAAATATCACTTTGCAAATTCCACAAGAACAGTCTTAGCGATAGGCTTCTTGAGGGGAAAGCTGTAACTCTGTGAGATGAATTAACAGAACACAAAGTAGTTTCTCAGAAAGCTTCTTTCCAGTTTTTAACGAAAGATAATTCCTTTTTCACCATAGCGCTCTATGGGCTTCCAATATCATTTTCCAAAATCCAGAAGAAGAATCTTAGAGAATGGCTTCCTCCTGGGAAAGCAGTAACTCTGTGAGATGAATTAACAGAACACAGAGCAGTTTCTCAGAAAATTTCTTTCTAGTTTTTAACGGAAGATATTTCCTTTTTCAACACAGCCCACTATGGGCTTCCAAATATCACTTTCCAAATAACACAAGAAGAGTCTTCGCGAAAGGCTTCTTCAGGGGAAAGCTGTAACTCTGTGAGATGAATTAACAGAACACAAAGTAGTTTCTCAGAATGCTTCTTTTCAGTTTTTATCTTAGGATATTTCGTTTTCACCTTAGACCTCTATGGGATTGAAAATATCACTTTGCAAATTCCACAAGAACAGTCTTAACGAAAGGCTTCTTGAGGGGAAAGCTGTAAATCTGTGTGATGAATTAAGAAAACACAAAGCAGTTTCTCCGAAAGCTTCTTTCCAGTTTTTAACGGAAGATATTTCCATTTTCACCATCGTCCCCTATGGGCTTCCAAATATCACTTTGCAAATTCCACAAGAACAGTCTTAGCGAAAGGCTTCGTTAGGGGAAAGCAGTAACTCTGTGAGATGAATTAACAGAACACGAAACAGTTTCTCTGAAAGTTTCTTTCCATTTTTTAACGGAAGATATATCCTTTTACTACATAGAACTCTATGGGCTTCCAAATATCACTTTACCAATTCCACAAGAACAGTCTTGGCGAAAGGCTCTTTGAGGGGAAATCTGTAACTCTGCGAGATGAATTAACAGAACACAAAGTAGTTTCTCAGAAAGCTTTTTTCCCGTTTTTAACGGAAGATGTTTCCTTTTTCGCCATTGCACTCAATGGGCTTCCAAATAGCACTTTGCAAATTCCACAACAAAAGCATTAGTGAAAGGCTTCTTGAGGGGAAAGCTGTAACTCTGTGAGATGAATTAACAGAACACAAACCAGTTTCTCAGAAAGCTTCTTTACAGTTTTTATCTGAAGATACTTCCTTTTTCACCATAGCACTATACGGGCTTCCGAATATCACTTTGCAAATTCCACATGAACAGCCTTAGCGAAAAGCTTCTTGAGGGAAAAGCTGTAACTTTGTGAGATGAATTAGCAGAACACAAAGCAGTTTCTCAGACAGCTTCTCTCCTGTTTTTAACTGAAGATATTTTCTTTTTCACCATAGCCCTCTATGGGCTTCCAAGTATCACCTTCCAAATTCCCCAAAAACAGCCTTAGCGAAAGGCTTCTTGAAGGGAAAGCTGTAACTCTGTGAGATGAATTAACAGAACACAAAGTAGTTTCTCAGAAAGCTTCTTTCCAGTTTTTAACGGAAGATATTTCTTTTTCACCATAGCCCTCTAGGGGCTTCCAAATATCACTTTGCAAATTCCACAACAAAAGCATTAGTGAGAGGCTTCTTGAGGGGAAAGCTGTAACTCTGTTAAGTGAATTAACAGAGCACAAAGCAGTTTCTCAGAATGCTTCTTTTAAGTTTTTATCTTAGGATATTTCCTTTTTCACCACAGCCCTCTATGGGTTTCCAAATATCACTTTGCAAATTCCACAAGAACAGTCTTACCACACGACTTCATGAGGGGAAAGCTGTAACTCTGTGAGTAGGATTAAGAGAACACAAAACTGTTTCTCAGTAAGCTTCTTTCCAGTTTTTAACAGAAGATATTTCCTTTTTCGCCATAGCCCTCTATGGGCTTCCATATATCAGTTTGCAAATTCCACAAGAACAGTCTTAGCGAAAGGTTTCTTGAAGGGAAAGCTGTAACTCTGTGAGATGAATTAACAGAACACAAAGCAGTTTCTCAGAAAGCTTCTTTCCAGTTATTTACGAAAGATATATGCTTTTTCACCATAGCCCTCCATGGTCTTCCAAATATCTCTTTGGAAATTCCACAAATACAGTCTTAGCAAAAGGCTTCTTGAGGGGAAAGCTGTAACTCTGTGAGATCAATTATCAGAACACAAAGCAGTTTCTCCGAAAGCTTCTTTCCAGGTTTTAACGGAAGATATTTCCTTTTTCACCATAGTCCTCTATGGGCTTCCAAATATCTCTTTGCAAATTCCACAAGGACATTCGTAGCGAAAGGCTTCTTGAGGGGAAATCTGTTACTTTGTGAGATGAATTAACAGAACACAAAGCAGTTTCTCAGGAAACTTGTTTCCAGTTTTTAACAGACGATATTGCCTTTTTCACCATATCCCTCTATGGGTTTCGAAATATCACTTTGCAAATTCCACAAGAACAGTCTTAGCGAAAGGCTTCTTGAGGGGAAAGCTGTAAATCAGTGAAATGAATTAAGAGAACACAAAGCAGTTTCTCAGAAAGTTTCTTTCCAGTTTTTAACGGAAGATATTTCCTTTTTCACCATAGCCCTCTATGGGCTTCCAAATATCACTTTGCAAATTCCACAAGAACAGTCTTAGCGAAAGGCTCCTTGAGGGGAAAGCTGTAACTCTGTCAGATGAATTCACAGAACACAAAACAGTTTCTCAGAAAGCTTCTTTCCCGTGTTTGACGGAAGATATTTCCTTTATCACCGTAGCCCTCTAAGGGCTTACAAGTATCACTTTACAAATACCACAAGAACAGTCTTAGCGAAAGGCTTCTTGAGGGGAAAGCTGTAACTCTGTGAGATGAATTAACAGAACACAAAGCAGTTTCTCAGACAGCTGCTTTCCAGTTTTTAACGGAAGATATTTCCTTTTTCATCATAGCCCTCTATGGACTTCCGAATATCACTTTGCGAATTCCCCAACAACAGCCTTAGCGAAAGGCTTCTTGAGGGGAGACCTGTAACTCTGGGAGATGAATTAACAGAACACAAAGCCGTTTCTCTGACAGCTTCTTTCCAGTTTTTACCTGAAGAGATTACCCTTTTCACCACAGCTTTCCATTGGCTTCCAAATATCACTTTGCAAAAGCCACAAGAAAAGCCTTAGCGAAAGGCTTCTTGAAGGGAAAGCTGCAACTCTGTGAGATCAATTAACAGAACACAAAGCAGTTTCTCAGAAAGCTTCTTTACAGTTTTTAACGGAAGATAATTCCTTTTTCACCATAGGCCTCCATGGGCTTCCAAATATCACTTTGCAAATTCCACAAGAACAGTCTCAGCGAAACGCTTCTTGAGGGGAAAGCAGTAACTCTGAGAGATGAATTAACAGAACACCAAGCAGTTTCTCAGAAAGCTTCTTTCCAGTTTTTTACTGAAGATATTTCCTTTTTCACCATAGCCCTCTATGGGCTTCCAAATATGACTTTGCCAATTCCACAAGAACAGCCTTAGCGAAAGGTTTCTTGAAGGGAATGCTGTAATTCTGTGATATGAATTAACAGAACACAAAGCAGTTTCTCAGAAAGCTTCTTTTCAGTTTTTAACTTAGGATACTTCCTTTTTCACTGAAGCCCTCTATGGGCTTCCAAATATCACTTTGCAAATTCCCCAACAGCAGTCTTAGCGAAAGGCTTCTTGAAGGGAAAGCTGTAAATCTGTGAGATGAATTAAGAGAACACAAAGTAGTTTCTCAGAATGCTTCTTTTCAGTTTTTAACTTAGGATATTTCCTTTTTCACCGAAGCCCTCCATGGGCTTCCAAATATCACTTTGCAAATTCCACAAGAACAGTCTTAGCGAAACGCTTCTTGAGAGGAAAGCTCTAAGACTGTGAGATGAATTTAGAGAACACAAAGTAGTGTCTCAGAAAGCTTCCTTCCAGTTTTTAACGGAAGATATTTCCTTTTTCACCATAGACCTCTATGGGCTTCCAATTATCACTTTCCAAATTCCACAAGAACAACCTTAGCGAAAGTCTTCTGCAAGGCAAAGTTGTAACACTGTGAGTTGAATTAATAGAACATAAAGCAGTTTCTCAGAGTGCTTCTTTCCAGTTTTTAACGGAAGATAATTCCTTTTTCACCGTGTCCGTCTAAGGGTTTCCAAATATCACTTTGCAAACTCCCCAAGAACAGTCTTAGCAAAAGGCTTCTTCAGGGGAAAGCTGTAACTCTGTGAGAAGAATTAACAGAACACAAAGCAGTTTCTCAGAAAGCTTCTTTCCAGTTTTTAACGGAAGATATTTCCTTTTTCACCATAGATCTCTAGGGACTTCCAAATATCACTTTGCAAATTCCACAAGAACAGTCTTAGCGAAAGGCTTCTTGAGGGGAAAGCAGTAACTCTGTGAGATGAATTAACAGAACACAAAGGAGTTTCTCAGAAAGATTCTTTCCAGTTTTTAACTGAAGATATTTATTTTTTCACCATTGCCCTCTAAGGGCTTCCAAATATCAGTTTCCAAATTCCAAAAAACAGCCTTAGCGAAAGGTTTCTTGAAGGGAAAGCTGTAACTCTGTGAGATGAATTAACAGAACACAAAGCAGTTAGTCACAAAGCTTCTTTCCTTTTTTTTAACTGAAGATATTTACTTTTCACCATAGTCACTCTATGGGCTTCCAAATATCACTTTGCCAATTCCACAAGAACAGCCTTAGCGAAAGTCTTCTTGAAGGGAACGCTGTAACTCTGTGACATGAACTAACAGAACACAAAGCAGTTTCTCTGAATGCTTCATTTCATTTTTTAACTTAGGATATTTCCTTTTTCACCGTAGCCCTCTATGGGCTTCCAAATATCACTTTGTAAATTCCACAAGAACAGTCTTAGCGAAAGGCTTCTTGCGTGGAAAGCTGTAACTATGTGAGGTAAACTAACAGAACACAAAGCAGTTTCTCAGAAAGCTTCTTTCCAGTTTTTAACGGAACGTATTTCCTTCTTCACCATAGCCCTCTATGGGCTTCCAAATATCACTTTGCAAATTCCACAAGAACTGTCTTACCAAAAGGCTTCTTGAGGGGAAAGCTGTAACTCTTTGAAACGAATTAACAGAACACAAAGAAGTTTCTCAGAAAGCTTCTTTCCAGTTTTTAACGGAAGATAATTCCTTTTTCAACATAGCCCTCTATGGGCTTCCTAATATCACTTTACAAATTCCACAAGAACAGTCTTAGCGAAAGGCTTCTTGAGGGGAAACGTGTAATTCTGTGAGATGAATTAATAGAACACAAAGCAGTCTCTCAGAAAGCTTCTTTCCAGTTTTTAACCGAAGCTATTTCTTTTTTCACCATAGCCCTCTATGGGCTTCCAAATATCACTTTCCAAATTCCACAAGAACAGTCTTAGCGAAAGGCTTCTTGAGGAGAAAGCTGTAATTCTGAGAGATGAATTAACAGAGCAGAAAGCCGTTTCTCAGAAAGCTTCTTTCCAGTTTTTAACGGAAGGTATTTCGTTTTTCACCATAGCTCTTTATGGGCTTCCAAATATCACTTTGCAAATTCCCAAAGAACAGTCTTAGCGAAAGGTTTTTTGAGGGGAAAGGTGTAACTCTGTGAGATGAATTAACAGAACACAAAGCAGTTTCTCAGACAGCCTCTTTCCAGTTTTTAACAGAAGGTATTTCCTTTTTCACCATAGCCCTCTATGGCCTTCCAAATATCATTTTACAAATTCCACAAGAACAGTCTTTGCGAAAGGCTTCTTGAGGGGAAAGCTGTAACACTGTGAGATGAATTAACAGAACACAAATCAGTGTCTCAGAAAGCTTCTTTCCAGTTTTTAACTGAAGATATTTCCTTTTTCACCATAGCCCTCTATGGGATTCCAAATATAACTTTGAAAATCCCACAAGAACAACCTTACGGAAAGGCTTCCTGAGGGGAAAGCTGTAACTCTGTGAGTTGAAATAAGAGAACACAAAACAGTTTCTCAGAAAGTTTCTTTCCAGTTTTTAACGGAAGATATTTCCTTTTTCACCATAGCCCTCTGTGGGCTTCAAAATATCATTTTCTAAATTCCTCAAGAACAGTCTTAGCGAAAGGCTTCTTAAAGGGAAAGCTATAACTCTGGGAGATGAATTAACAGAGCACAAAGCAGTTTCTGGGAATGCTTCTTTTCAGTTTTTATCTTAGGATATTTCCTTGTTCACCACAGCCCTCTATAGGCTTCCAAATATCACCTTGCAAATTCCACAAGAACAGTCTTAGCAAAAGGCTTCATGAGGGGAAAGCTGTACCTCCGTGAGAAGAATTAACAGAACAAAAAGCAGTTTCTCAGAAAGCTTCTTTCCAGTTTTTAAGGGAAGATATTTCCTTTTTCACCATAGCCCTCTAGTGCCTTTCAAATATCACTGCGCAAATTCCACAAGAACAGTCTGAGCGAAAGGATTCTTGAGGGGAACACAGTAACTCTGTGAGATGAATGAACAGAACACAAAGCAGTTTCTCAGAAAGCTTCTTTCCAGTATTTTACGGATGATATTTCCTTTTTCACAATAGCCCTCAATGGGCTTCCAAATATTACTTTGCAAATTCCACAAAAACAGTCATAACGAAAGACTTCTGGAGTGGAAAGATCTAACACTTTGAAATGAATTGACAGAACACAAAGAAGTTTCTCAGAAAGTTTCTTTCCAGTTTTCAACGGGAGATATTTCCTTTTTCACCGTAACCCTCTATGGGCTTCCAAATATCACTTAGCAAATTCCACGAGAAGAGTCTTAGCGAAAGGCTTCTTGAGGGGAAAGGTGTAACTCTGTGAGATGAATTAACAGAACACAAAGCACTTTCTCAGAAAGCTTCTTTCCAGTTTTTAACGGAAGATATTTCCTTTTTCACCGTAGCCCTCTATGGGCTTCCAAATATCACTTTGCAAATTCCACAAGAACAGTCTTAGCGAAAGGCTTCTTGAGGGGAAAGGTGTAACTCTGTGAGATGAATTAACAGAACACAAAGCAGTTTCTCAGACAGATTCCTTACAGTTTTTAACTGAAGATATTTCCTTTTTCACCATAGCCCTCTATGGGCTTCGAAATATCACTTTGCAAATTCCACAAGAACAGCCTTAGCGATAGACTTCTTGAGGGGAAAAATGTAACTCTGTGACATGAATTAACAGAACCTGAAGCAGTTTCTCAAACGGCTTCTTTCCAGTTTTTAACTGAAAATATTTCCTTTTTCAACATAGACCTCTATAGGCTTCCAAATATCACTTTGCAAATTCCAAAAGAACAGTCTTTGCGAAAACCTTCTTGAGGGGAAAGCATTAACTCTGTGAGATGAATTAACAGAACACAAAGCAGTTTCTCAGAAAGCTTCTTTCCAGTTTTTAACTGAAGATATTTCCTTTTTCACCATAGCCCTCTATGGGCTTCCAAATATCACTTTCAAATTCCACAGGAACAGCCTTATCGGAAGGCTTCTTGAAGGGAAAGCTGTAACTCTGTGAGATGAAATAACAGAACACAAAGCAATTTCTCAGAAAGCTTCTTTCCAGTTTTTAACTGAAGATATTTCCTGTTTCACCATAGCCTTCTATTGGCTTCCAAATATCACCTTTCCAATTCCAAAAGAACAGTCTTAGCAAAAGGCTTCTTGAGGGGAAAGCTATAATTCTGTTAGATGAATTAAGAGAACACAAAGCAGTTTCTCTGAAAGCTTCTTTCCATTTTTTTACGGAGGATATTTCCTTTTTCACCATAGCCCTCTACGGGCTTCCAAATATCTCTTTGCAAATTCCACAAGAACCTTCTTAGGGAAGGGCTTTTTGAGGGAAAAGCTGTAACTGTGTGAGATGAATTAACAGAACACATAGCAGTTTCTACGTAAGCTTCTTTCCAGTTTTTTGCGGAAAATATTCCCTTTTGCACCATAGGCCCCTTTGGCCTTCCAAATATCACTTTGCCAATTCCACAAGAACAGCCTTAGCAAAAGACTTTTGAAGGTAAAGCTGTAACTCTGTGGGATGAATTAACAGAACCCAAAGCAGTTTCTCAGAATGTTTCTTTTCAGTTTTTATCATAGGATATTTCCTTTTTCTCCATAGCCCTCTATGGGCTTCCAAATATCTCTTTGCAAAGTCCTCCTGAACAGTCAGAGCAAAAGGATTCTTGAGAGGAAAGCTGTAACTCTGCGCGAAGAATTCGTAGAACACAAAGTAGTTTCTCAGAAAGCTTCTTTCCAGGTTTTTATGGAAGATATTTCATTTTTCAGCATAGCCCTCTATTGGCTTACAAATATCACTTTGCCAATTCCACAAGAACAGCCTTAGCGAAAGGCTTCCTGAAGGGAAAGCTGTAACTCTGTGAGATGAATTAACAGAACACAAACCAGATTCTCAGAAACCTTCTTTCCAGTTTTTATCTGAAGATACTTCCTTTTTCACCATAGCACTCTAAGGGCTTCCGAATATCACTTTGCAAATTCCACAAGAACAGCCTTAGCGAAAAGCTTCTTGAGGGAAAAGCTGTAACTTTGTGAGATGAATTAGCAGAACACAAAGCAGTTTCTCAGACAGCTTCTCTCCTGTTTTTAACTGAAGATATTTTCTTTTTCACCATAGCCCTCTATGGGCTTCCAAGTATCACCTTCCAAATTCCCCAAAAACAGCCTTAGCGAAAGGCTTCTTGAAGGGAAAGCTGTAACTCTGTGAGATGAATTAACAGAACACAAAGTAGTTTCTCAGAAAGCTTCTTTCCAGTTTTTAACGGAAGATATTTCTTTTTCACCATAGCCCTCTAGGGGTTTCCAAATATCACTTTGCAAATTCCACAACAAAAGCATTAGTGAGAGGCTTCTTGAGGGGAAAGCTGTAACTCTGTTAAGTGAATTAACAGAGCACAAAGCAGTTTCTCAGAATGCTTCTTTTAAGTTTTTATCTAGGATATTTCCTTTTTCACCATAGCCCTCTATGGGTTTCCAAATATCACTTTGCAAATTCCACAAGAACAGTCTTACCACACGACTTCATGAGGGGAAAGCTGTAACTCTGTGAGTAGGATTAAGAGAACACAAAACTGTTTCTCAGTAAGCTTCTTTCCAGTTTTTAACAGAAGATATTTCCTTTTTCGCCATAGCCCTCTATGGGCTTCCAAATATCAGTTTGCAAATTCCACAAGAACAGTCTTAGCGAAAGGTTTCTTGAAGGGAAAGCTGTAACTCTGTGAGATGAATTAACAGAACACAAAGCAGTTTCTCAGAAAGCTTCTTTCCAGTTATTTACGAAAGATATATGCTTTTTCACCATAGCCCTCCATGGTCTTCCAAATATCTCTTTGGAAATTCCACAAATACAGTCTTAGCAAAAGGCTTCTTGAGGGGAAAGCTGTAACTCTGTGAGATCAATTATCAGAACACAAAGCAGTTTCTCCAAAAGCTTCTTTCCAGGTTTTAACAGAAGATATTTCCTTTTTCACCATAGTCCTCTATGGGCTTCCAAATATCTCTTTGCAAATTCCACAAGGACATTCGTAGCGAAAGGCTTCTTGAGGGGAAATCTGTTACTCTGTGAGATGAATTAACAGAACACAAAGCAGATTCTCAGGAAACTTCTTTCCAGTTTTTAACAGACGATATTGCCTTTTTCACCATATCCCTCTATGGGTTTCGAAATATCACTTTGCAAATTCCACAAGAACAGTCTTAGCGAAAGGCTTCTTGAGGGGAAAGCTGTAAATCAGTGAAATGAATTAAGAGAACACAAAGCAGTTTCTCAGAAAGTTTCTTTCCAGTTTTTAACGGAAGATATTTCCTTTTTCACCATAGCCCTCTATGGGCTTCCAAATATCACTTTGCAAATTCCACAAGAACAGTCTTAGCGAAAGGCTCCTTGAGGGGAAAGCTGTAACTCTGTCAGATGAATTCACAGAACACAAAACAGTTTCTCAGAAAGCTTCTTTCCCGTGTTTGACGGAAGATATTTCCTTTTTCACCGTAGCCCTCTAAGGGCTTACAAGTATCACTTTACAAATACCACAAGAACAGTCTTAGCGAAAGGCTTCTTGAGGGGAAAGCTGTAACTCTGTGAGATGAATTAACAGAACACAAAGCAGTTTCTCAGACAGCTGCTTTCCAGTTTTTAACGGAAGATATTTCCTTTTTCATCATAGCCCTCTATGGACTTCCGAATATCACTTTGCGAATTCCCCAACAACAGCCTTAGCGAAAGGCTTCTTGAGGGGAGACCTGTAACTCTGGGAGATGAATTAACAGAACACAAAGCCGTTTCTCTGACAGCTTCTTTCCAGTTTTTACCTGAAGAGATTACCCTTTTCACCATAGCTTTCCATTGGCTTCCAAATATCACTTTGCAAAAGCCACAAGAAAAGCCTTAGCGAAAGGCTTCTTGAAGGGAAAGCTGCAACTCTGTGAGATCAATTAACAGAACACAAAGCAGTTTCTCAGAAAGCTTCTTTACAGTTTTTAACGGAAGATATTTCCTTTTTCACCATAGCCCTCCGTGGGCTTCCAAATATCACTTTGCAAATTCCACAAGAACAGTCTCAGCGAAACGCTTCTTGAGGGGAAAGCAGTAACTCTGAGAGATGAATTAACAAAACACCAAGCAGTTTCTCAGAAAGCTTCTTTCCAGTTTTTTACTGAAGATATTTCCTTTTTCACCATAGCCCTCTATGGGCTTCCAAATATGACTTTGCCAATTCCACAAGAACAGCCTTAGCGAAACGCTTCTTGAGAGGAAAGCTCTAAGACTGTGAGATGAATTTAGAGAACACAAAGTAGTTTCTCAGAAAGCTTCCTTCCAGTTTTTAACGGAAGATATTTCCTTTTTCACCATAGACCTCTATGGGCTTCCAATTATCACTTTCCAAATTCCACAAGAACAACCTTAGCGAAAGTCTTCTGCAAGGCAAAGCTGTAATGCTGAGATTTGAATTAACAGAACATAAAGCAGTTTCTCAGAGTGCTTCTTTCCAGTTTTTAACGGAAGATAATTCCTTTTTCACCGTGTCCGTCTAAGGGTTTCCAAATATCACTTTGCAAACTCCCCAAGAACAGTCTTAGCAAAAGGCTTCTTCAGGGGAAAGCTGTAACTCTGTGAGAAGAATTAACAGAACACAAAGCAGTTTCTCAGAAAGCTTCTTTCCAGTTTTTAACGGAAGATATTTCCTTTTTCACCATAGATCTCTAGGGACTTCCAAATATCACTTTGCAAATTCCACAAGAACAGTCTTAGCGAAAGGCTTCTTGAGGGGAAAGCAGTAACTCTGTGAGATGAATTAACAGAACACAAAGGAGTTTCTCAGATTCTTTCCAGTTTTTAACTGAAGATATTTATTTTTTCACCATTGCCCTCTAAGGGCTTCCAAATATCAGTTTCCAAATTCCAAAAAACAGCCTTAGCGAAAGGTTTCTTGAAGGGAAAGCTGTAACTCTGTGAGATGAATTAACAGAACACAAAGCAGTTAGTCACAAAGCTTCTTTCCTTTTTTTTAACTGAAGATATTTACTTTTCACCATAGTCACTCTATGGGCTTCCAAATATCACTTTGCCAATTCCACAAGAACAGCCTTAGCGAAAGTCTTCTTGAAGGGAACGCTGTAACTCTGTGACATGAATTAACAGAACACAAAGCAGTTTCTCTGAATGCTTCATTTCATTTTTTAACTTAGGATATTTCCTTTTTCACCGTAGCCCTCTATGGGCTTCCAAATATCACTTTGTAAATTCCACAAGAACAGTCTTAGCGAAAGGCTTCTTGCGTGGAAAGCTGTAACTATGTGAGGTAAACTAACAGAACACAAAGCAGTTTCTCAGAAAGCTTCTTTCCAGTTTTTAACGGAACGTATTTCCTTCTTCACCATAGCCCTCTATGGGCTTCCAAATATCACTTTGCAAATTCCACAAGAACTGTCTTACCAAAAGGCTTCTTGAGGGGAAAGCTGTAACTCTTTGAAACGAATTAACAGAACACAAAGAAGTTTCTCAGAAAGCTTCTTTCCAGTTTTTAACGGAAGATAATTCCTTTTTCAACATAGCCCTCTATGGGCTTCCTAATATCACTTTACAAATTCCACAAGAACAGTCTTAGCGAAAGTCTTCTTGAGGGAAAACGTGTAATTCTGTGAGATGAATTAATAGAACACAAAGCAGTCTCTCAGAAAGCTTCTTTCCAGTTTTTAACCGAAGCTATTTCTTTTTTCACTGTAGCCCTCTATGGGCTTCCAAATATCACTTTGCAAGTTCCACAAGAACAGCATTAGCGAAAGGCTTCTTGAGGGGAAAGCTGTAACTCTTTGAGATGAATTAACAGAACACAAAGCAGTTTCTCAGAAAGCTTCTTTCCAGTTTTTAACGGAAGATATTTCCTTTTTCACCATAGCCCTCTAAGGGCTTCCTAATATCACGTTGCAAATTCCACAAGAACAGTCTTATCGAAAGGCTTCTTGAGGGGAATGCTGTAACTCAGTGAGATGAATTAATAGAACTCAAAGCAGTTTCTCAGAATGCTTCTTTCCAGTTTTTAAGGGAATATATTTCCTTTTTCACCATAGCCCTCTATGGGCTTCCAAATATCACTTTGCAAGTTCCACAGGAACAGCATTAGCGAAAGGCTTCTTGAGGGGAAAGCTGTAACTCTTTGAGATGAATTAATAGAACACAAAGCAGTTTCTCAGAAAGCTTCTTTCCTGTTTTTAATGGAAGATATTTCCTTTTTCACCATATCCCTCTATGGGCTTCCAAATATCACTTTGCAAATTCCACAAGAACAGTCTTAGCGAAAGCTTCTTGAAGGGAAAGCAGTAATTCTGAGATGAAATAAGAGAGCACAAAACAGTTTCTCAGAAAGCTTCATTCCATTTTCTCACATAAGATATTTCCTTTTTCAGCAAAGCGCTCTAAGGGCTAACAAATATCACTTTGCAAATTCCACAAGAACAGTCTTAATGAAAGGCTTCTTGAAGGGAAAGCTGTAACACTGTGCGATGAATTAACAGAACACAAAGGGGTTTCTCACAAAGCTTCTTTCAAGTTTGTAATTAAAGATATTTCCTTTTTCACCATAGCCCTCTATGGGCTTCCAAATATCACTTTGCAAATTCCACAAATACAGTCTTAGTGAAAGGCTTCTTGAGGGGAAAGCTGTAATTCTGTGAGATGAATTAACAGAACACAAAGCAGTTTCTCCGAATGCTTCTTTCCAGTTTTTAAGGGAAGATATTTCCTTTTTCACCATAGCCCTCTATGGGCTTCCAAATATCACTTTGCAAGTTCCCCCGCAAACAGCATTAGTGACAGGTTTCTTGAGGGGAAAGCAGTAACTCTGAGATGAAATGAGAGAGCACAAAACAGTTTCTCTGAAAACTTCATTCCAGTTTTTCACGGAAGATATTTCCTTTTTCACTAAAGCGCTCTAAGGGCTTAAAAATATCACTTTCCAGATTCCACAAGACAGCCTTACCGAAAGGCTTCTTGAAGGGAAAGCTGTAATTCCGTGAGACGAATTAAGAGAAGACAAAGCAGTATCTCAGACAGCTTCTTTCCAATTTTTAACTAAACATATTTCCTTTTTCACCCTAGACCTCTTTGGGCTTCGAAATATCACTTTGCAAATTCCAGAAGAACAGTATTAGCGAAAGGCTTCTTGAAGGGAAAGCAGTAACTCGATGAGATGATTTAACAGAACACAAAGCAGTTTCTCAGAAAGCTTCTTTCCAATTTTCAACGGAAGATATTTCCTTTTTCACCGTAGCCCTCTAAGGGATTCCAAATATCACTTTGCAAGTTCTCAAGAACAGCCTTAGCGAAAGGCTTCTGGAGGTGAAAGCCCTAACTCTGTGAGATGAATTAACAGAACTCAAAGCAGTTTCTCAGAAAACTTCTTTCCAGTTTTTAACCTAAGATATTTCCTTTTTCACCATAGCCCTCTATGGACTTCCAAATATCACCTTCCAAATTCCACAAGAACAGTCTTAGCGAAAGGCTTCTTGAGGGGAAAGCAATAACTCTGAGATGAATTAAAAGAACACAAAACACTTTCTCAGAAAGCTTCTTTACACTTTTTAACGGAAGATATTTCCTTTTTCAGCATAGCCCTCTATGGGCTTACAAATATCACTTTGAAAATTCCACAAGAACAGTTCTAGTGAAAGGCTTCTTGACGGGAAAGCAGTAACTCTGTGAGATGAATTAACAGAAGACACAGTAGTTTCTGAGAAAACTTATTTCCAGTTTTTAACTGAAAGTATTTCCTTTTTTTCCGTAGCCCTCTATGGGCTTCCAAATATCACTTTCCAAATTCCACAAGAACAGCCTTAGCGAAAGGTTTCCTGAAGGGAAAGCTGTAACACTGAGATGAATTAACAGAACACAAAGCAGTTTCTCAGAAAGATCCCTTCCAGTTTTTAACGGAAGATATATCCTTTTTCACCATCGCCCTCTATGGGCTTCCAAATGTTACTTCGAAAGTTCCACAAGAACAGCCTTAGCGAAAGGCTTCTTGAGGGGAAATCTGTAACACTGTGAGATGAATTAACAGAACACAAAGCAGTTTCTCACAAAGCTTCTTTCCAGTTTTTAACGGAAGATATTTCCTTTTTCACCATAGCCCTCTATGTGTTTCCAAATATCAGTTTGGAATTTCCACAAGAACAGTCTTAGCGTAAGGCTTCCTGAGGGGAAAGCAGTAACTCTGAGATGAATTAACAGAACACAAAACAGTTTCTCAGAAAGTATCTTTCCAGTTTTTAACGGAAGATATTACCTTTTTCAGCATAGCCCTCTATGGGATTACAAATATCACTATCTAGATTCTATAAGACACCCTTAGCGAAAGGCTTCTTGAAAGGAAAGCTGTAACTCGGTGAGATGAATTAACAGAACACAAAGGAGTTTCTCAGAAAGCTTCTTTCCAGTTTTTAACGGAAGATATTTCCTTTTTCACCATAGCCCTCTATGGGTTTCCAAATATCACTTTGCAAATTCCACAAGAACAGGCTTAGCAAAAGGCTTCTTGAGGGGAAAGCTGTACATCTGTGAAATGAATTAACAGAACACATAGAAGTTTCTCAGAAAGATTCTTTTCAGTTTATATCTAAGGATATTTCCTGTTTCACCATAGACATCTATTGGCTTTCAAATATCACTTTGCAAATTCCACAAGCCAGTCTTAGAGAAAGGCTTCTTGAGGGGAAAGCTGTAACTCTGTGAGATTAATTAACAGAACACAAAGCAGTTTCTTAGAAAGCTTCTTTCCAGTTTTTAACGGAAGATATTTCCTTTTTCACCAAAGCCCTCTATGGGCTTCCAAATATCACTTTGAAAATTCCACAAGAACAGTCTTTGCAAAGGCTTCTTGAGGGAAAACCTGTAACTCTGTGAGATGAATTAACAGAACACAAAGAGGTTTCTCAGAAGGTTTGTTTTCAGTTTTTATCTTAGGATATTTCCTTTGCCACAATAGACCTCTATAGTCTTACAAATATTACTTTGAAAATTACACAAGAACAGTCTTAGCGAAAGGCGTCTTGAGAGGAACGCAGTAACTCTGTGAGATGAATTAACAGAATGCAAAGCAATTTCTCAGAAAGCTTCTCTCCAGTTTTTAACGGAAGATATTTCCTTTTTCACCATAGCCCTCTATGGGCTTCCAAATATCACTTTGAAATTCCAAAAGAGCAGTCTTAGCGAATGGCTTCTTGAGGGTAAAGATATAAATCATTGAGATGAATTAACAGAACACAAAGCAGTTCCTCAGAAAGCTTCTTTTCAGTTTTTAACTGAAGATATTTCCTTTTTCACTGTAGCCTTCTATGGGCTCCAAAATATCAATTTTCAAATTCCACAACAACAGCCTTAGATAAGTTCTCTTGAGGGGAAACCTGTAACTCTCTTAGATGAATTAACAGAATACAAAGCAGTTTCTCAGAAAGCTTCTTTTCAGTTTTTATCTTAGGCTATATCATTTTTCACCATAGCCTTCTATGGGCTTCCAAACATCACACTGCAGATTCCACAAGAACAGTCTTAGCTAAAGGCTTCTTGAGTTGAAAGCTGTAACTCTGTGAGATGAAGTAACAAAACACAAAGCAGTTTGTCAGAAAGCTTCTTTCCAGTTTTTAACTGAAGATATTACCTTTTTCACCATATCCCTCTATGGGCTTCCAAATATGACTTTGCAAATTCCACAAGAACAGTCTTAGTGAAAGGCTTCTTGAGGGGAAAGCTGTAACTCTGTGAGATGAATTAACAGAACACAAAGCAGTTTCTTAGAAAGCTTCTTTCCAGTTTTTAACTGAACATATTTTTTTCACCATAGACCTTTATGGGCTTCAAAATATTACTTTGCAAATCCCACAGAACTGTCTTTGCGAAAGGCCTCTTGAGGGGAAAGCTGTAACTTGGTGAGATATATTAACAGTACACACGTCAGTTTCTCAGAATGCTTCTTTCCAGTTTTTAACTGAAGATATTTCCTTTTTCACCATAGCCCTCGATGGGCTTCCAAATATCAATTTGCAAATTTCACAAGAATAGTCTCAGTGAACGAATTATTGAGGAGAATGCTGTAACTCTGTGAGATGAACTAAGAGAACACAAAGCAGTTTCTCAGAAAGCTTCTTTTCGGTTTTTATCTTAGGATATTTCCATTTTCATCATAGCCCTCTATGTACTTCCAAATACCACATTGCAAATTCCACAAGAACAGTCTTTGCCGAAGGGATCTTGAGGAAAAGCTGTAATACTGTGTGATGAATTAACAGAACACAAAGCAGTTTCTCAGAAAACTTCTTTCATGTTTTTAACTGAAGTTATTTCCTTTTTCACCATAGCCCTCTATGGGATTCCAAATATCACTTTGCAAATTACACAACAACAGCCTTAGCGAAAAGCTTCTTGAGGGTAAAGCTGTAACTCTGTGAGTTGAATTTTCAGAATACAAAGCAGTTTCTCAGAAAGCTTCTTTTCAGTTTTTATCTTAGGATATTTCCTTTTTCACCACAGCCCTGCAACGGCTTCCAAATATCCCTTTGCAAATTCCACAAGAACAGTCTTAGCGAAAGGCTTCTGGAGGGCATGCTGTAACTCGGTGAGATGAATTAACAGAACACAAAGCAGTTTTTCAGAAAGCTTCTTTCTAGTTTTCAACGGAAGATATTTCCTGTTTCACCATAGCCTTCCATGGGATTCCAAGTATCCCTTTGCAAATTCCACAAGAATAGTCTTAGCGAAAGACTTCTGGAGGGGAAAGCTGTAACTCTGTGAGATGAGCTAAAAGAACACAAAGCTGTTTCGCAGAAAGCTTCATTTCGGTTTTTATCTTAGGATATTTCCATTTTCACCATAGCCTTCTATGGACTTCCAAATATCACTTTTCATTTCCACAAGAACTGTCTTAGCGAAATGTTTCCTGTGGGGAAAGTTGTAATTCTGTCAGATGTGTTAACAGAACACAAGGCAGTTTCTCAGAAAGCCTCTTTCCAGTTTTAAACAGAAAATATTTCCATTTTCAACATAGCCCTCTATGGGCTTCCAAATATCACTTTGCAAATTTCATAAGAACGGTCTTAGTGAACGACTTCCAGAGGGGACAGCTGTAACACTGTGAGATGAACTAACAGCACCCAGAGCAGTTTCTCAGAAAGCTTCTTTTCTGTTTTTATCATAGGATATTTCCATTTTCACCACAGCACTCCAAGGGCTTCCAAACATCACTTTGCAAATTCCACAAGAACAGTCTTAGCGAAAGGCATCTTCAGGGGAAAGCTGTAACTCTTTGAGATGAATTAACAGAACACAAACCAGTTTCTCAGAAAGCTTCCTTTCAGATTTTAACTGAAGATATTTCCTTTTTCACCATAGCCCTCTAGGGGTTCGAAATATCACTTTGCAAATTTCACAACAGCTTTAGCGAAAGGCTTATTGAGGGGAAAGCTGTAAGTCTGTGAGTTGAATTAACAGATCACAAATCAGTTTCTCAGAAAGCTTCTTTTCAGTTTTTATCTTAGGCTATTTCCTTTTTCACCATAGCTCTCTAGGGGCTTCCAAATATCACTTTGGAAATTCCACAAGAACAGTCTTATCGAAAGGCTTCTTGAAGGGAAAGCTGTAACTCTGTGAGTTGAATTAAGAGAACACAAAGTAGTTTCTCAGAAAGCTTCTTTCCAGTTTTTAACTGAAGATATTTCCTTTTTCACCATAGCCCTCTATGGGCTTGCATTATCACTTTGCAAATTTCACAAGAACAGTCTTAGTGAACGGCCTCTTGAGGGGAAAGCTGTAACTCTGTGAGATGAACTAACAGAACACAAGGCAGTTTCTCAGAAAGCTTCTTTTAGATTTTTTTCTTAGGATATTTCCATTTTCACCATACACATCGATTGTCTTCCAAATATCACATTGCAAATTCCACAAAAACAGCCATAGCGACAGGCCTCTTGAGGGGAAAGCTGTAACTCTGTGAGTTGAATTAACAGAAAACAAAGCAGTTTCTCAGAAAGCTTCTTTTCAGTTTTTATCTTAGGGTATTTCCTTTTTCACCATAGCCCACAATGGGCTTCGAAATATCACTTTGCAAATTCCACAAGAACAGTCTTAGCGAAAGATTTCTGGAATGGAAAGCTGTAACGCTGTGAGATGAATTAACAGAACACAAAGCAGTTTCTCAGAAATCTTCTTTCCAGTTTTTAATGGAAGATATTTCCTTTTTCACCGTAGCTCTCTCTGGGCTTCCAAATATCACTTTGCAAATTCCACAAGAACAGTCTTACTGAACGCCTTATTGAGGGGAAAGCTGTAAATCTGTGAGATGAATAAACAGAACACAAAGAAGTTTCTCAGAAAGTTTCTTTCCAGTTTTTAACTAAAGATATTTCCTTTTTCACCATAGCCCTCTATGGGCTTCCAAATGTCACTTTGAAAATTGCACAAGAACAGTCTTACTGAATGGTTCCTTGATGGGAAAGCTGTAAACTCTGAGTTGAATTAACAGAACACAAAGCAGTTTCTCAGAAAGCTTCTTCTCGGTTTTTATCTTAGGATGTTTCCTTTTTCACCATAGGCATCTATGGGCTTCGAAATATCACTTTGCAAATTCCACAAGAACAGTCTTAGCGGAAGGTTTCTTCAGGGGAAAGCTGTAATTGTTTGAGATTAATTAAAAGAACACAAAGTAGTATCTCAGAAAGCTTCTTTTCAGTTTTTAACTGAAGATATTTCCTTTTTCACCATTGCGCTCTAAGGGCTTCCAAATATTACTTTGCAAATACCACAACAGCAGCCGTAGCGAAAGGCTTCTTGAGGGTAAAGCTGTAAATCTGTGAGTTGAATTAACACAAAACACAGCAGTTCCTCAGAAAGTTTCCTTTCAGTTTATATCTTAGGATATTTCCTTTTTCACCCTAGCCCTCTAATGGCTTCCAAACATCACTTGGCAAATTCCACAAAAACAGTCTTAGTGAACGGCTCCTTGAGCGGAAAGCTGTAACTCTGTGAGATGAACTAACAGAACAGAAATCAGTTTCTCAGACAGGTTCTTTTCGGTTTTTGTCTTAGGATGATTCCATTTTCACCATAGCCCTCTATGTGATTCCAAATATCAATTTGCAAATTGCACAACAACAGCCTTAGCGAAAGGCTTTTTGAGGGGAAAGCTATAACTCTGTGAGATGAATTAACAGAACACAAAGCAGTTTCTCAGAAATCTTCTGTCCAGTTTTTAACTGAAGATATTTCCTTTTTCACCATAACCCTTTATAGGCTTCCAAATATCACTTTGAAAATTCCACAAGAACAGTCTTAGCGAAAGGCTTCTTGAGAGGAAAGCTGTAACTCTGTCGGAAGAATTAACGGAACACAACGCTATTTCTCTGAAAGCTACTTTCCAGTTTTTAAGTGAAGATATTCCCTTTTCACCATAGCCCTCTGTGGGCTTCCAAATATCACTTTGCAAATTCCACAAGAACAGCCTTATCGAAAGGCTTCTTGAGGGGAAAGCTGTAACTCTGTGAGATGAATTAACAGAACAAAAAGCAGTTTCTCAGAAAGCTTCTTTCCAGTTTTTAAAGGAAGATATTTCCTTTTTCACCATAACCATCTATGGCCTTCCAAATATCACTTGCAAATTCCTCCAGAACTGTCTTATCGAAAGGCTTCTTGAGGGGAAAGCTGTAACTCTGTGAGATGAACTAACAGAACACAAGGCAGTTTCTCTGAAAGATTCTTTCCAGTTTTTAATGGAAGATATTTCGTTTTTCACCGTAGCCCTCTAAGGGCTTCCAAATATCACTTTGCATATTTCACAGGAACAGTCTTAGTGAATGGCTTCTTGAAGGGAAAGCTGTAACTCTGTGAGATGAATTAACAGAAAACAAAGCAGTTTCTCAGAAAGCTTCTTTCCAGTTTTATCGGAAGATATTTCTTTTTCACCATAGAACTCTCTGGGCTTCCAAATATCACTTTGCAAATTCAACAAGAACTGTCTTAGCGAAAGGCTTCTTGAGTGGAAAGCTGTAACTCTATGAGATGAATTAACTGAGCACAAAGCAGTTTCTCAGAAAGCTTCTTTCCAGTTTTTAACCGAAGATATTTCTTTTTTCACCAAAGATATCTATGGGCTTCCATATATCACTTTGCAAATTCCACAAGAACAGTCTTAGTGAAAGGCTACTTGAGGGGAAAGCTGTAAGTCTGTGAGATGAATTAACTGAACACAAAGCAGTTTCCCAGAAATCTTCTTTGCAGTTTTTAACTGAAGATACTTCCTTTTTCACCATAGCCCTTGATGGGCTTCCAATTATCACTTTGAAAATTTCACAAGAACAGTCTTAGCGAAAGGCTTCTTGAGGGGAAAGTTGTAACTCCGTGAGATGAATTAACAGAACACAAAGCATTTTCTCCGAAAGCTTCTTTTCAGTTTTTATTTTAGGATATTTCCTTTTTCACCATAGCCCTCTATGGGCTTCAAAATATCTCTTTGCAAATTCCACAAGAACAGTCTTTGAGAAAGGCTTCTTGTGGGGAAAACTGTAAGTCTGTGAGATGAATTAACAGAACAGAACACAAGGAGTTTCTCAGAAAGATTCTTTCGGGTTTTTAACTACAGATATTTCCTTTTTCACCGTAGACCTCTATGGGTTTCCAAATATCACTTTGCAAATTCCACAAGAACAGTCTTAGCGAAAGGCTTCTTGAGGGGAAAGCTATAACTCTGTGAGATGAATTAACCGAAGACAAAGCAGTTTCTCATAAAGCTTCTTTTCAGTTTTTAGCTTAGGGTATTTTCTTTTTCACCATAGACCTCTATGGGCTTCCAAATATAACTTTGCAAATTACACAAGAACAGTCTCAGCGAAAGGATTCTTGACGGGAAAGCTGTAACTCTGTGAGATGAATTAACAGAACACAAAGCCGTTTCTCAGAAAACTTGTTTTTTCAGTGTTTAACGGAAGATATTAACTTTTTTAACATAGCCTTCTAACTGCTTCCAAATACCACTTTGCAAATTACACAAGAACAGTCTTAGCGAAAGGCTTCTTGAGGGGAAAGCTGTAACTCTGTGAGATGAATTAACAGAACACAAAGCAGTTTCTCATAAAGCTTCTTTTCAGTGATTAGCTTAGGATATTTCATTTTTCCCCATAGCCCTCTATGGGCTTCCAAATTTCACTATGCATATTCCACGAGAACAGTCTCAGCAAATGGCTTCTTGAGGGGGAGGCTGTAACACTGTGAGATGAATTATCAGAACACAAAGCAGTTTCTCACAAAGCTTCTTCCCAGTTTTTACTGAAGATATTTCCTTTTTCACCATAGCTCTCTATGGGCTTCCAAATATCACTTTGCAAACTCCACAAGAACAGTCTTAGCAAAAGGCATCCTGAGGAGAAAGATTTAACTCTGTGAGATGAATGAACAGAACAAAAAGCAGTTTCTCGCAAAACTTCTTTCCTATTTTTAAATGAAGGTATTTCCTTTTTCACCGTAGTCATCTATGGGCTTCGAAATATCACTTTGTAAATTCCAAAAAATATTCGTAGTGAAAGGCTTCTTGAAGGGTAAGCTGTAACTCTGTGAGATGAATTAACAGAACACAAAGCAGTTTCTCAAAATGCATCGTTCCAGTTTTTAACTGAAGATATTTCCTTTTTCACCGTAACCCTCTATGGGCTTCCAAATATCACTTTGCAAATTCCACAAAACAGTCTTAGCGAAAGGATTCTTGGGGAGAAAGCTGTAACTCTGTGAGATGAATTAACAGAATACAAAGCAGTGTCTCAGAAAGCTTCTTTCAAGTTTTAAACGGAAGATATTTCTTTTTCCACCGTAGACCTCTGTGGGCTTCCAAATATCACTTTGCAAATTCCACAAGAGCAGTCTTAGCGAAAGGCTTCTTGAGGGAAAAGCTGTAACTCTGTGAGATGAATTAACAGAACACAAAGCAGTTGCTCAGCAATCTACTTTGCAGTTTTTATCTAAAGATATTTCCTTTTTCACAATAGCCCCTATGGGCTTCCAAATATTACTTTCCAAATTCCACAAGAACAATCTTCGCGAAAGGCTTCCTCAGGGGAGGATGTAACTCTGTGAGATGAATTAACACAACACAAAGAGTATCTCAGAAAGCTTCTTTCCAGTTTTTAGCTGAAGATATTTCATTTTTCACCATAGCCCTCGAGGGGCTTCCAAATTACACTTTGAAAATTCCACAAGAGCAGTCTTTGCGAAAGGCTTCTTGAGGGGAAAGCGGTAACTCTGTGAGATGAATTAACAGAACACAAAGCAGATTATCAGAAAGCTTCTTTCAGTTTTTTACTTAGGATATTTCCTTTTCCTCCATAACCCTGTATAGGCTTCCAAATATCACTTTGCAAATTCCACAAGAAAAGTCTTAGCGAAACGCTTCTTGTGGGGAAAGCTGTAACTCTGTGAGATGAATTAACAGAAGACAAAGCAGTTTCTCAGAAAGTTTCTTTTCAGTTTTTATCTTGGGATATTTCCTTTTTCACCATGGCCCTCTATGGGCTTTCAAACAACACCTTACCAATTCTGAGAGAACAGTCTTAGAGGAAAGTTTCTTGAGGGGAAAACTGTAACTCTGTGAGATGAATTAACAGAACACAAAGCAGTTTCTCAGAAAGCTTCTTTCCAGTTTTTAACGAAAGGTATTCTCTTTTTCACCATATATCTCTATGGACTTCCAAATATTACTTTGCAAATTCCACAAGAACAGTCTTAGCGAAAAAGTTCTTCAAGGGAAAGCTCTAACTCTCTGAGATGAATTAACAGAACACAAAGCAGTTTCTCAGAAAGCTTCTTTCCATTTTTTAACTGAAGATATTTCCTTTTTCACCATAGTCCTCTTGGGGCTTCCAAAGATCTCTTTGCAAATTGCACAAGAAAAGTCTTACCGAAAGGCTTCTTGAGGGGAATGCTGTAACTCTGTGAGATGAATTAACAGAACACAAAGCAGTTTCTCAGAAAGCTTCTTTACAGTTTTAAACAGAAGGTTTTTCCGTTTTCACCATAACCCTCTATGCGCTTCCAAATACCACTTTGCAAATTCCACAAAAACAGTCTTAGCGAATGGATTATTGAGGGGAAAGCTATAACTCTCTCAGATGAATTAACAGAACACAAAGCAGCTTCTCAGAAAGCTTCTTTGCAGATTTAACTGAAGTTATTTCATTTTTCTCCATAGCCCTCTATGGGCTTCCAAGTATCACTATGGATATTTCACAAGAAGAGTCTTAGTGAACCGCTTCTTGAGGGGAATGCTGTAACTCTGTGAGATGAATTAACAGAACAAAAAGCAGTCTCAGAAAGCTTCTTTCCAGTTTTTAGCGAAAGATATTTCATTTTCACCATGGCCTTCAATTGGCTTCCAAATATCAATTTGCAAATTCTACAAGAACATTCTTAGGGAAAGGCTTTTTGAGGGGAAAGCTGTAACTCTGTTGGGTGAATTAACAAAACACAAAGCAGTTTCTCAGAAAGCTTCTTTCCAAATTTCAACTGAAGATATTTCGTTTTTCACCATAGCCCTCTATGGGCTTCCAGATATCACTTTGAGTATTCCACAAGAACAGTCTTAGCGAAAGGCTTCTTGAGGGGAATGCTGTAACTCTGTCAGATGAATTAACAGAACACAAAGCAGTTTCTCAGAAAGCTTCTTTGCGGTTTTTATCTTAGGATATTTCCTTTATCACTATAGACCTCTATGCACTTCCGAATATCACTTCGCAAATCCCACAGGAACCGTCTTAGCGAATGGCTTCTTGAGGGAAAGCTGTAACTCTGTGAGATGAATTCACAGAAATCAAAGGAGTTTCTCAGAATGCTTCTTTGCAGTTTTAAACTGAAGATATTTCCTTTTTCACCATAGCACCCTTTCGGCTTCGAAATATCACTTGGCAAATTTCACAAGAACAGACTTAGTTAACGGCTTCTTGAGGGGCAAGGTGTAACTCTGTCAGATGAATTAACAGAACACAAAGCAGTTTCTCAGAAAGCTTCTTTCCAGTTGGTAACTAAAGATATTTCCTTTTTCACCATAGACCTCTATGGGCTTCCAAATATCACTTTGCAAATTCCAAAGAACAGTCTTAGCGAAAGGCTTCTTTAGGGGAAAGTTGTAACTCTGTGAGATGAATTAACACAACACAAAGCAGTTTCTCAGAAAGCTTCTTTCCAGTTTTCAACGGAAGATATTTCCTTTTTCACCAGAGCTCTCTATGGGCTTCCGAATATCACTTTGCAAATTCCACAACAACAGTATTAGCGAATGGCTTTTTGAGAGGAAAGCGGTAACTCTGTGAGATGAATTATCAGAACACAAAGCAGTTTCTCAGAAAGCTTCTTTCCAGTTTTTAACGGAAGATATTTCATTTTCACCATAACCATCCAGGGGCTTCCAAATATCACTTTTTAATTTCACAAGACCAGTGTTAGTGAAACGCTTCTTGAGGAGAAATCTGTAAGTCTGTGAGATGAATTAACACAACATAAAGCAGTTTATCAGAAAGCTTCTTTCCAGTTTTTAACGGAATATATTTCCTTTTTCACCATAGCCCTCTATGGGCTTCCAAATATCACTTTGCAAATTCCAAAAGAACAGTCTTAGCGAAAGGCTTCTTGAGGGGAAAGCTGTAACTCTGTCAGATGAACTTACAGAACACAAAGCAGTTTTCAGAAAGCTTCCTTTCACTCTTTAACTGAAGATGTTTCCTTTTTCACCGTAGCCCTCTATGGGCTTCCAAATATCACTTTGTAAATTCCACAAGAAGAATCTTAGACAAAGGCTTCTTGAACGGGAAGCTGTAACTCTGTGAGATGAATTAACAGAACACAAAGCGTTGCTCAGATAGCTTCCTTCCAGTTTTTAACGGAAGATATTTCCTTTTTCACCATAGCCCTCTAAGGGCTTCCAATAATCTCTTTGCAAATTCCACAAGGATAGTCTTAGCGAAAGGCTTCTTAAGGGGAAAGCTGTAACTCTGTGAGATGAATTAACAGAACACAAAGCAGCTTTTCAGAAAACTTCTTTTCAGTTCCGATTTGAAGATATTTCCTTTTACACATCAGGCTTCTATGGGCATGCAAATATCACTTTGCAAATTCCACAAGAACAGTCTTAGAGAAAAACTTCTTGAGGGGGAAGATGTAACTCTGTGAGATGAATTAACAGAACACAAAGCAGTTTCTCAGAAAGCTTCTTTTCAGTTTTTATTTTACGATATTTCCTTTTTCACCATAGCCCTCTATGGGCTTCCAAATATCACTTTGCAAATTCCCCAAGAACAGACTTAGCGAAAAGCTTCTTGAGGGGAAAGTTGTAACTCTGTGAGATGAATTAACAGAACACAAAGCAGTTTCTCAGAAAGATTCTTTTCAGTTTTTATCTTAGGATATTTCGTTTTTCACCCTAGACCTCTATGGGCTTCCAAATATCACTTTGCAAATTCCACAAGAACCGTCTTAGCGAATGGCTTCTTGTGGGGAAACCTGTAACTCTGTGAGATGAATTAACTGAACACAAAGTAGTTTCTCAGAAAGCTTCCTTTCAGTTTTTATCTTAGGATATTTCCCACTTCACCATAGCCCTCTATGAACTTCCAAATAACACCTTGCAAATTCCGCAAGAACAGTCTTAGTAAACGGCTTCTTGAGGGGAAAGCTGTAACTCTGTGAGATGAATTCACATTACAGAAAGCAATTTCTCAGAAAGCTTCTTTCCAGTTTTGAACGGAAGATATTTGATTTTCAACATAGCCCTCTGGATCTTCCAAATATCACTTTGCAAATTCCACAACAACTGTCTTAGCGAAAGACATTTTTAGGGGGAAGCTGTAACTCTGTGAGATGAATTAACAGAACACAAGGCAGATTCTCAGAAAGCTTCTTTCCAGATTTTATTGGAAGTTATTTCCTTTTTCACCATAGCCCTCCATGGGCTTCCAAATATCACATTGCAAATTCCACAAGAACAGTCTTAGCGAAAGGCTTCTTCAGTTGAAGGCTGTAACACTGTGAGATGAATTAACAGAACAAAAAGCAGTTTCTCAGAAAAATTCATTCCAGTTTTTATCTTAGGTTATTTCCTTTTTCACTATTTCCCTCTATGGGCTTCCAAATATCTCTTTCAATTTCCAGAAGAACTGTCTTAGCGAATGGCTTCTTGAGGGGAAAGCTGTAACTCTGTGAGATGAATTAACATTACACAAAGCAGTTTCTCAAAAAACTTCTTTCCAGTTTTTAACTGAAGATATTTTCTTTATCAACATAACCCTCTATGGCCTTCCAATTATCACTTTGCAAATTTCAAAAGAACAGTCTTAGTTAACGACTATCTGAGGGGAAAGCTGTAACTCTGTGAGATGAATTAACACAACACAAACCAGTTTCTCTGAAAGATTCTTTCCAGTTTTTAACGGAAAATATTTCCTTTTACACCATAGCCCTCTATGGGCTTCCAAATATCACTTTGAACCTTCCACAAGAGCAGTCTTAGCGAAAGGCTTCCAGAGGGGAAAGCTGTAACTCTGTGAGAAGAATTATCAGAACACCAAGCAGTTCTCAGAAAGATTCTTTTCAGTTTTTACCTTAGGATATTTCCTATTTCACCATAGCCCTCTATGGGATTTCAAATATCACATTGGAAATCCCACAACAACAGTGTCAGCGAATGGCTTCCTGAGAGGAGAGCTGTAACTCTGTGAGATGAAGTAACAGAACACAAAGCAGTTTTCAGAAAGCTTCTTTTCAGTCTTTAACTGAAGATATTTCCTTTTTCACGGTAGCACTCTATGGGCATCCAAATATCACTTTGGAAATTCCACAAGAAGAATCTTATCGAAAGGCTTCTTGAGGGGGAAGCTGTAGCTTTGTGAGATGAACTAACACAACACAAAGCAGTTTCTCAGAAAACTTATTTCCAGTTTTTAACGGAAGATATTTCCTATTTCACCATAGCCCTCTACAGGCTTCCATATATCACTTTGCAAATTCCACAAGAACAGTTTTAGGGAACGCCTTCTTGAGGGGAAAGTTTTAGCTCTGTGAGATGAAATAACAGAGCACAAAGCAGTTTCTCATAAAGCTTCTTTCCAGTTTTTTACGGAAGATGGTTCCTTTTTTACCCTAGCCTCTAGGGGTTTCCAAAAATCTCTTTGCAAATTCTACAAGACCAGACTTAGCGAATGGCTTATTAAGAGGAAAGATGTAACTCTGTGAGATGAATTAACATAACACAAAGCAGTTTCTCAGACGGTTTCTTTCCAGTTTTTTACGGAAGATATTTCCTTTTTCACCATAGCCCTCTACGGGCTTCCAAGTATCACTTTGCAAATTCCACAGGAACAGTCTTAGCAAATGGCTTCTAGAAGGGAAAGCTGTAACTCTGTGAGATGAATCACCAGAACACAAACAGTTTCTCAGAAATCTTCTTTGCAGTTTTTACCTGAAGATATTTCCTATTTAACCATAGCCCTCTAAGGGCTCCCAAATTTCACGTAGCAAATTTCACAAGAACAGTCATAGTGAACGGCTTCTTGATGGGAAAGCTGTAACTCTTTGAGATGAATTAACGGAATACAAAGCAGTATCTAAGAAAGCTTCTTTCCAGGTTTTAACAGAAGATATTTCTTTTTTCAACAAATCCCTCTATGGGCTTCCAAAAATCTCTTTCAAATTCCAAAATAACAGTCTTAGCGAAAGGCTTCTGGATGGGAGGAAGTAACTCTGTTAGATGAATTAACATAACGCAAAGTAATTTCTCAGAAAGTTTCTTTCCAGTTTTTAACTGAAGATATTTCCTTTTTCACCATAGCCCTCTTTCGGCTTCCAAATATCACTTTGTAAATTCCACAAGAACAGTCTTAGCGAAAGGCGTCTTGAGGAGAAAGCTGCAACTCTGAGAGATGAATTAACAGAACACATAGCAGTTTCTCAGAAAGATTCTTTCCAGTTTTTAACTGAAGATATTTCCTTTTTCAAAATAACCCTGTGTGGGCTTCATAATATCACTTTGCAAATTCCACAAGAACATTCTTAGAGAAAGGCTTCTTGTGGGGAAAGCTGTAAATCTGTGAGATGAATTAACAGAACAAAAAGCAGTTTCTCAGAAATCTTCTCTGCAGTTTTTAACGGACGATATTTCATTTTCACCATAGCCCTCTGTGGGCGTCCAAATATCACTTTACAAATTCCACATGAACTGTGTTAGGGAATGTCTTCTTGAAGGGAAAGCTGTAACTCTGTGAGATGAATTAACAGAACACAAAGCGGTTTCTCAGAAAGCTTGTATTCATTTTTTAACTGAAGGTATCTCCTTTTTCACCGTAGACCTCTATGGGCTTCCAAATATCACTTTGCAAATTCCGCAAGAACAGTCTTAGTGAAAAGCTTTTTGAGGGGGAAGCTGTAACTCTGTGAGACGAATTAACAGAAAACAAAGCAGTTTCTCAGAATGCTTCTCTCCAGTTTTTAACTGACCTTTTTCACCATAGGCCTCTATGGGCTTCCAAATATCAATTTGCAAATTCCACAGGAACAGTCTTAGCGAAAGGCTTCTTGAGGGGAAAGCTGTAACTCTGTGAGATGAATTAACAGAACACAAAGCAGTTTCTCAGAAAGCTTCTTTCCAGTTTTTACCTGAAGATATTTCCTTTATCACCATAGCCCTCTAAGGGCTTCAAAATATCACTTTGAATATTCCACAAGAATAGTCTTAGCGAAAGGCTTCTTGAGGGGAAAGGTGTAACTCTGTCATAGGAATTAACACAACACAAAACAGTTTCTCAGAAAGCTTCTTTCCAGTTTTTAACTGAACATATTTCCTTTTTCACCACAGCCCTCCATGGGCTTCCAAATATCACTTTGTAATTTCCAAAAGAACAGTCTTATCGAAACGCTTCTTGAGGGGAAAGCTGTAACTCTGTGAGATGATTAAACAAAACATAAAGCAGTTTCTGAAAATCTTCTTTGCAGCTTTTAACGGATGATATTTCATTTTCACCATAGCCCTCTATGGGCTTCCAAATATCACTTTGGAAATTCCACAAGAACACTCTTAGCGAATGGCTTCTTGAGGTGAAAGCTGTAACTCTGTGAGATGAATTGACAGAACACAAAGCAGTTTCTCAGAAAGGTTCTCTTTAGTTTTTAACTGAAGATATTTCCTTTTTCACCATAGCCCTCTAAGGGCCTCCAAATATCACTTTGCATATTCCGCAACAACAGGCTTAGCGAAAGGCTTCTTGAGGGAGAAGCTGTAAATCTGTGAGATAAACTAACAGAACACAAAGCAGTTTCTCAGAAAGTTTCTCTCCAGTTTTTAACTGAAGATACTTCCTTTTTCACCATAACCCTCTATGGGCTTCCAAATATCACTATGCAAATTCCACAAGAACAGTCTTAGCGAAAGGCTTCTTGAGGGGAAAGCTCTAATTCTGTGAGATGAATTAACAGAACACAAAGCAGTTTCTCAGAAAGCTCCTTTCCAGTTTTTAACTGAAGATATTTCCTTTTTCACCGTAGCCCTCCATGGGCTTCCAAATATCGCTTTGCAATTTTCTCAAGAACAGTCTTAGTGAACGGCTTCTTGAGGGGAAAGCTGTAACTCTGTGAGATGTATTAACAGAACACAAAGCAGTTTCTCAGAAAACTTCTATCCATTTTTTAACGGAAGATATTTCCTTCTACACCGTAGCCCTTTATGGGCTTACAAATATCACTTTTCAAATTCCACAAGAACAGACTTAGTGAAAGACTTCTTGAGGGGAAAGCTGTAACTCTGTGAGATGAATTAACAGAACACAAAGCAGTTTCTCAGAAATCTTTTTTGAAGTTTTTAACTGAAGATATCTCCTTTTTCAACATAACCCTCGATGAGTTTAAATTATCGCTTTGCAAATTTCACAAGGAAAGTCTTAGTGAAAGACTTGTAGAGGGGAAAGCTGTAACGCGGTGAGATGAATTAATAGAACACAAAGCAGGTTCTCAGAAAGCTTGTTTCCAGATTCAACGTGAAGATATTTCCTTTTTCACAACAGCCCTCTATGGGCTTCCAAATATCACTTTGCAAATTACACAAGAACAGTCTTAGTGAAAGGCTTCTTGAGGGAAAAGCTGTAACTCTGTGAGATGAATTAACATAACACAAAGCAGTTTCTCAGGAAGCTTCTTTTCGGTTTTTAACTGAAGATATTTCCTTTTTCACCATAGCCCTCTAAGGGCTTCAAAATATCACTTTCCAAATTACACAAGAACAGTCTTAGAGAAAGGCTACCTGTGGGGGAAGCTGTAACACTCTGAGATCAATTAACAGAACCCAAAGCACTTTTTCAGAAAGCTTCTTTCCAGTTTTTAACTGAAGCTATTTCCTTTTTCACCATAGACCTCTATGGGCCTCAAAATATCACTTTGTAAATTCCACAAGAACAGTATTAGCAAAAGGCTTCTTTAGGGGAAAGCTGTAACTCTGTGAGATGCATTAACAGAACACAAAGCAGTTTCGCAGAAAGCTTCTTTTCAATTTTTATCTTATGATATTCCCTTTTTCACCATAGCCCTCTATGGGCCTCCATATATCACTTTGCAAATTCCACAAGAACAGTCTTAGGGAATGGCTTCTTGACGGGAAAGCTGTAACTCTGTGAGATGAATTAACAGAATCCAAAGCAGTTTCCCAGGAAGCTTCTTTTCAGTTTTTAACTGAAGATATTTTCTTTTTCACCCTTACCTTCTAAGGGCTTCCAAATATCACTTTCCAAATTCCACAAGAACAGTCTTAGCGAAAAGCTTTCTGAGGGGGAAGCTGAAAGACTCTAGATGAATTAACAGAACACAAAGCAGTTTCTCAGAAAGCTTCTTTCCAGTTTTTAACGGAAGATATTTCCTTTTTCACCATAGCTCTCTATGACCTTCCGAATATCACTTTGCAAATTCCACAAGAACAGTCTTATCGAAAGGCTTCCTGAGGGGAAAGCTGTATCTCTGTGAGATGCATTAACAGAATACAAATCAGTTTCTCACAAAGCTTCATTTCAGTTTTTATCTTTGGATATTTCCTTTTTCACCATAGCTCTCTATGGGCTTCCAAATATCACTTTGCAAATTCCACAAGAAGAGTCTTAGCGAAAGAGTTCTTGACGGGAAAGCTGTAACTCTGTGAGATGAATTAAAGGAACACGAAGCAGTTTCTCAGAAAGATTCTTTTCAGTTCTTATCTTAGGATATTTCCTTTTTCACCATATTCCTCTATTGGATTCCAAATATCACTTTGCAAATTCCACAAGAACAACCTTAGTGAAAGGATTCTTGAGTGGTGAGCTGTAATTCTGTGAGATGAATTAGCAGAACATAAAGCAGTTTCTCAGAAATCTTCTTTGAAGGTTTTAACGGAAGATATCACATTTTCACCCTAGCCCTCTATGGGCTTCCAAATATCACTTTGGAAATTCCACAAGAACAGTCTTAGCGAAAGGCTTCTTGAGGGGAAAGCTGTAAGTCTGTGAGATGAATTAACGGAAAACAAAACAGTTTATCAGAAAGCTTCTTTCCAGTTTTTAACTGAATGTATTTCCTTTTCACCATAGACCTCTATGGGCTTCCAAATATCACTTTTCAAATTCCCCAAGAACAGTCGTAGCGAATGGCTTCTTGAAAGGAAAGCTGTAACTCTGTGAGATGAATTGACAGAACACAAAGCAGTTTCTCAGAAAGCTTCTTTCCAGTTTTTAACTGAAGATATTTACTTTTTCACCATAGCCCTCTTTGGGCTTCCAACTATCACTTTGCAAATTTCACAACACCACTTTAGTGAAAGGCTTCTTGAGGGGAAAGCTGTAACTCTGTGTGATGAATTAACAGAACAAAAAGCAGGTTCTCAGAGGGCTTCTTGTCAGTTTTTATCTTACGATATCTCCTTTTTCAACATGGCCCTCTATGGGCTTCCAAATATCACTTTGCAAATTCCACAAGAACAGTCTTAGCAAATGGCTTCTTGAGGGGAAAGCTGTAACTCTGTGAGATGAATTAACAGAAAAGAAATCAGTTTCTCAGAAAGCTTCTTTTCAGTTTATAACTGAAGATATTTCCTTTATCACCATAGCCCTTTATGGGCTTCCAAATATCACTTTGCAAATTCCACAAGAACAGTCTTAGCGAAAGGCTCCTTCAGGGCCAAGCTGTTACTGTGTGATATGACTTAACAGAACACAAAGCACTTTCTCATAAAGCTTCCTTTTAGTTTTTATCTTAGGATATTTTCTTTTTCACCATAGCACTCTATGGGCTTCCAAATATCACCTTGCAAATTCCACAAGAAGAGTCTCAGCGAAAGACTTCTTGACGGGAAAGCTGTAACTCTGTGAGATGAATTAACGGAACACGAAGCAGTTTCTCAGAAAGATTCTTTTCAGTTCTTATCTTAGGATATTTCCTTTTTCACCATATTCCTCAATTGGATTCCAAATATCACTTTGCACAAGAACAACCTTAGTGAAAGGATTCTTGAGGGGTGAGCTGTATTTCTGTGAGATGAATTAGCAGAACATAAAGCAGTTTCTCAGAAATCTTCTTTGAAGATTTTAACGGAAGATATCACATTTTCACCCTAGCCCTGTATGGGCTTCCAATTATCACTTTGGAAATTCCACAAGAACAGTCTTAGAGAAAGGCTTCTTGAGGGGAAAGCTGTAACTCTGTGAGATGAATTAACAGAACACAAAGCAGTTTCTCAGAAATCTTCTTTGCAGTTTTTAACTGAAGATATTTCCTTTTTCACCATAGCCCTCCATGAGCTACCAAATATCTCTTTGCAAATTTACAAGAACACTCTTAGTGAACGGCTTCTTGAGTGGAAAGCTGTAACTCTGTGTGATGTATTAACAGAACACAAAGAAGTCTCTCGGAAAACTTCTATCCGGTTTTTAACGGAAGATATTTCCTTTTTCACTGTAGCCCTCTAAGGGCTTCCAAATATCACTTTGTAAATTCCACAAGAACAGACTTATCGAAATGCTTCTTGAGGGGAAAGCTGTAACTCTGTGAGATGTATTAACAGAACACAAAGCAGTTTCTCAGAAAGCTTCTTTCCGGTTTTTAACGGAAGATATTTCCTTTTTCACCATAGCTCTCTATGACCTTCCGAATATCACTTTGCAAATTCCACAAGAACAGTCTTATCGAAAGGCTTCTTGAGGGGAAAGCTGTATCTCTGTGAGATGCATTAACAGAATACAAATCAGTTTCTCAGAAAGCTTCATTTCAATTTTTATCTTTGGAAATTTCCTTTTTCACCATAGCTCTCTATGGGCTTCCAAATATCACTTTGCAAATTCCACAATAAGAGACTTAGCGAAAGGCTTCTTCAGGGCAAAGCTGTAACTCTGTGAGATGAATTAACGGAACACAAAACAGTTTATCAGAAAGCTTCTTTCCAGTTTTTAACTGAATGTGTTTCCTTTTCACCATAGACCTCTATGGGCTTCCAAATATCACTTTTCAAATTCCCCAAGAACAGTCGTAGCGAATGGCTTCTTGAAAGGAAAGCTGTAACTCTGTGAGATGAATTGACAGAACACAAAGCAGTTTCTCAGAAAGCTTCTTTCCAGTTTTTAACTGAAGATATTTCGTTTTTCACCGTAGCCCTCTATGGGCTCCCGAATATCACTTTGCAAATTATACAAGAACATTCTTAGTGAAAGGCTTCTTGAGGGTAAAGCTGTAACTCTGTGAGATGAATTAACAGAACATAAAGCAGTTTCTCAGAAATCTTCTTTGCAGTTTTTAATGGAAGATATTTCATTTTCACCGTAGACCTCTATGGGCTTCCAAATATCACTTTGCAAATTCCACAACAACAGTCTTAGCGAAAGCCTTCTTGAGGGGAATGCTGTAACTCTGTGAGATGCATTAACAAAACACAAAGCGGTTTCTCCAAAGGCTTCTTTTCAATTTTTATCATAGGATGTTTTCTTCTTCACCATAGCCCTCTATGGGCTTCCAAATATCACTTTGCAAATTCCACAAAAGCAGTCTTAGGGAATGGCTTTTTGAGAGGAAAGCTGTAACTCTGTAAGATGAATTAACAGAACACAAAGCAGTTTCTCAGAAAGCCTCTTTGAGTTTTTTACGCAAGAAATTTCCTTTTTCACTATAGCCCTCTATGGGCTTCCAAATATCACTTTAGAAATTACACAAGAACAGTCTTAGCGAAAGTCTTCTTGAGGGGAAAGCTGTAACTCTGTGAGATGAATTAACAGAACACAAAGCAGTTTCTCAGAAAGCTACTTTTCAATTTTTATCTTAGGATATTTCCTTTTCCACCGTAGTCCTCTGTGGGCTTCCAAATATCACTTTGCAAATTCCACAAGAACAGTCTTAGCGAAAGGCTACTTGAAGGGAATGCTGTAACTCTGTGAGATGAATTAACAGAACCCAAAGCAGTTTCTCAGGAAGCTTCTTTTCAGTTTTTAACTGAAGATATTTTCTTTTTCACCCTTGCCTTCTAAGGGCTTCCAAATATCTGTTTCCAAATTCCACAAGAACAGTCTTAGCGAAAGGCTTTCTGAGGGGGAAGCTGAAACACTCTGAGATGAATTAACAGAACTCAAAGCACTTTTTAAGAAAGCTTCTTTCCAGTTTTTAACTGAAGCTATTTCCTTTTTCCCCATAGCCCTCTAAGGGCCTCAAAATATCACTTTGTAAATTCCACAAGAACAGTATTAGCAAAAGGCTTCTTTAGGGGAAAGCTGTAACCCTTTGAGATGATTTAACAGAACACAAAGCAGTTTCTTAGACAGCTTCTTTTCAGTTTTTATCTTAGGGTATTTCGTTTTTCACCATAGCCCTCTATTGGCTTCCAAATATCACTTTGCAAATTCCACAAGAAGAGTCTTAGCGAATGGCTTCTTGAGGGGAAAGCTGTACCCCTATGAGATGAATTAACAGAACACAAAGCAGATTCTCAGAAAGCTTCTTTTCAATTTTTATCTTAGGATACTTCCTTTTCCACGATAGCCCTCTGTGGGCTTCCAAATATCACTTTGCAAATTCCACAAGAACAGTCTTAGCAAAAGGTTCTTGAGGGGAAAGCTGTAACTCTGTGAGATGAATTAACAGAACACACAGCAGTTTCTCAGAAAGCTTCTTTCCAGTTTTTAACTGAAGATATTTCGTTTTTCACCGTAGCCCTCTATGGGCTTTCGAATATCACTTTGCAAATTATACAAGAACATTCTTAGCGAAAGGCTTCTTGAGGGGAAAGCTGTAACTCTGTGAGGTGAATTAACAGAACATAAAGCAGTTTCTCAGAAATCTTCTTTGCAGTTTTTACCGGAAGATATTTCATTTTCACCATAGACCTCTATGGGCTTCCAAATATCACTTTGCAAATTCCACAAGAACAGTCTTAGCGAAAGGCTTCTTGAGGGGAAAGCTGTAACTCTGTGAGATGCATTAACAGAACACAAAGCGTATCCTGGCCGCTGGTCTGCACTCCCCTCCAGCCTGCTGGCTGAGCTCCTGGAGACCCCCGAGTTTCTGCAGCAGGCGCAACCTTTGCTAGAAACGGGGGCCCCGACGGAGCTGCAGGACGTGGGAGAGCCCACTTTGCTGGAACCGCTACTCCTCAGCGAGGAGGAATACCGGGCTCTGCTGGAGGAGCTTTAGGACCCGGGGTTGGGACGGGATCGGCGGCGGGGCGGTGTCCTCCCTTTGGCGGTGGGCACCAGGCTCGGTGTGGAGAGGCCTGTTTTCCCTCCGGGCTGACCAGCCTGGCATTCCTGCCTTCCGGGTCTGGGCGCGGCGGCGGCGGCGGCGGCCAGAGACTCCACACTGAGGATAGCTGAGCATCCCGGGGACTCCAGAGCCGGCCCAGGTTCCAGGAGGGGGACGGTCTACTGCGCATGCGCGGGTGTGTGGGCAGCGTCCTAGGCTCTGGGAGTGGACCCTGCAGAGCTCTCATGCTTTTCCACCACCCGACCCCGCTTGGTACCCCACCCCACTCCCCAGCACAGCGCACGCGCACCCGCGCGCGCACCCACACACCCCCACACACCCCGCGACACACCCACACAACCACACACCCACACACCCAAACACACCACCCCCACCCCCACCCCCACCACGACCTCCAGCACCACCACCCTGTTCTGCACTGGGCGGCTGGCTGGAGACCTCCATGACCCGAAACACCCGGCCCGGGCAGCGTCCAGGCCTGCTCTCTCTCCGGCGGCTCGCCTCCTCTGTGCCTCTGCTCCACCGTCACTCGCCCACCCGTGCCCCTTCAGCCTCCCCGCTGTCACCATGGAGCACCTGGCGGCTACATGCACACCCCAGATCCCACACGAACCCGGGATGCTGACCGCTCCAGGTGGGGGGAAGGCAGGCAGACATGGAGAGATGAGAGCCAGACCTCGGGGGATGTGCAGAGGACGGACGTTGGAAGGGAGGGAGGGAGGGAGGGACGGAGGGACGGAGAGAGGGAGGGAGTGGGGAACGGAGGGGAAGACGGAGCGACGGAGGGACGGGGGGGGCGGGAGGGAGCAAGGGTCAGAGGGACTCTGGCAGGGAGGAAAAGCGGTCTCCGGCCTCCCGCAGCAACAGGACCACCCCTCCCCCACACCCCCCCGCGCCGGGAAGCAGGCGAGCGCCCAGCGCGGGCAGAGGGCTGGGCCCAAGGCCGCCGCGTCGGCCGGCGGGGCACTCATTCCCCGAGGAACGGGCCATGTCTGCAGAGGCAAAAGACCCAGGCTCGGGTGGCCGTCCGGTTTTCACCCGCATGCTTTACAGACCTCCCATCCCCAGGCTGAGCCCTGCAATGCAGCGTGAGGCGGGCAGCCCCGTACACACAGGAGTCACACTCAGGACAACTGAGGCACGAATCGGGATTCCAAGTTGCTTTGCTTTGCCGTCTGCCAGGGGGCCGGTTGCTCACATCTCTGAAGCCCCCGGAAGCCTGACCGTGTTGACGGTTTGATTCCCGAGCTCTGCGGAGACCCGGAACCTTCCAGGGAGGCGTGGAGCGCCAGCACCGTGTCTTCGCTCCACTCGCCTGTCTCCGGAGCGGGCCACAGTGGAGACTCCCCCTACGTTGCATGATGCAGGCCTCCACCGTCAGGCCGTGACGCCGGGGATGGTCTTTCTCCGGGCTTTCGCTCGTCCCTTCTGCGCGGAAGTGAACGCGACCTACACACCTGCGTGTGTGAGCCTATGATGGCAACGGCGACAACCACGGGCTCGGCCTCCTTCGCGGAGAGAGGGCCCGGAAACCTCAAGACTCTCACGGGGGGTCCAGATCCATACTCCACTCCACCCTTCCGGGCTGGCTTCTGCCTGCTGAAAACGCCCTCAGAGCCCCGAGAGCGGCTTCCAGTCCCCGCAGAAACCCTGGAGAGGCCCAGAGAGCCAGCCCCCAAAGCCCGCTCCCCGCCCCCGGCCCCCTCCCCCCTCCCCCCCACCCCACTCCCCACTTCCCGGGCTTCTCCGGCCCCACCCACACCCAGGCCACAGTGACCTGGGCCCTGTGGGTCCCGACTTCCGAGGGCGGGCAGGCGCTGGGCTCCTCAGGCATTCCTGAAGGGGTGGAGCCTGTGGGCCTTTATAAGGGCCGCTGGCCGGCTGGGCCGGCCTCCTGGTTGGACCTGCTCGCCCTGCACAGGCCGACTGAGGGGCACGGGAGCCCGCCGGCCTCTCTCTGCCCGTGTCTGTCGGCGGAATTCCGGCCGGGTCTCCCCGCGATGGCTCTCCCGACACCTGGCGACGGCGCCCTCCCGGCGGAGGCCCGAGGACGAGGACGGCGAAGGAGACTCATTTGGACCCCGAGCCAGAGGGAGGCCCTGTGAGCCTGCTTCGAGCGGAACCCGTACCCGGGCATAGCCACCCGGGAAGAGCTGGCCCGGGCCATTGGCATTCCGGAGCCCAGGGTCCAGATTTGGTTTCAGAACGAGACATCACGCCAGCTGAGGCAGCACCGGCGGGAATCTCGGCCCTGGCCGGGGAAACGTGGCCCGCAGGAAGGCAGGCGAAAGCGGACCACTGTCACCCGGTCCCAGACCGCCCTGCTCCTGGGAGCCTTCCAGCAGGATCGCTTTCCGGGCATCGCCACCCGGGAAGAGCTGGCCAGAGAGACAGGCCTCCCGGAGTCCCGGATTCAGATTTGGTTTCAGAACCGGAGGGCCAGGCACCCAGGCCAGGGTGCCGGGGCACCAGCGCATGCAGGCGGCCTGTGCGACGCGGCCCCCAGCGGGGGTCTCCCCGCTCCCTCGCCGGTGGCCTTCGCCCTCCCCGGGGCGTGGGGGACGGGGCTTCCCACGCCCCACGTGCCCTGCGCGCCCTGGACACTCCCACCGGGGGCTTTCATGAGCAAGGGAGCAGGGGCCGTCGCCCCGCTGCAGCCCAGCCAGGCCGCGCAGGCAGCAGGGGTCCCCCATCCAGCCCCGGCAGGCGTGGATTGGGAATTTTCCTATGCTGCCCTGGCAACTCCGGAAGTGGTGCTCTCCCATCCTCAGACTCCGGTTTGATCCAGTCTGATTTGGTTTTATCCGGTTTGATCTGGTCTGATCCTTTCTGATCCCATCTGTTCCAGTTTGACGCGGTCTGGTCCGTTTTGATGCGGTCTTGTCCATTTGTATCCGGCTTGATCCGGTCTGATCCGGTTTGATCCGTTTCGTTGCAGTCTTATCCTGTTTGATCCGGTCCAATCCGGTTTTATCCAGTGTGATTTTTTCCAATCCGGTCTGATCCGGTTAGATGCGGTCCGATCCGGTTTTATCTGGCTTGATCTGGTTTGATGCGGTCTGATCCGGTTTGATGCAGTCCGATCCGGTTTGACGTGGTCTGATCCGGTTTTATCCATTTTGATCCGGTCTGATCCAGTTTGATCCGGTTTGATCTGGTCTGTTCCAGTTTGTTCCGGTACGATCCAGTTTTATCCGGTTTGATCCAGTCTGAACCGGTCTGGTCTGGTCTTGTCCGGTTTGGTCTGGTCTGGTCTGGTTTGGTCTAGTCTGATCTTGTCTCGTCTTGTCTGGTCCGGTCTAGTCTGTTATGTTCTAGTCTAGTCTGATCTGGTTTAGTTTCGTCTGGTCCAGTTTGGTCTAGTCTGGACTGGTCCGGTTCAGTCTGGTCTGGTTTAGTCCGGTTTGGTCTGGTCTGATCTGGTTTGGTTTAGCCTGTTCTGGTCTGGTCAGCTTTAGTCTGGTCTGGTCTGTTCCAGTTTAGTGTGGTCTGGTCTAGTCCAGTTTGGTCTGATATGGTCTCATCTGGTCTGATCCGGTTTGGTCTGGTCCAATCCGTTTTGGTTCGGTTTGGTCTGGTTTCTTCCTGTTTGGTCTAGTCTGCTCCGGTTTGGTTCGGTTTGGTATGGTTTCATCCAGTTTGGTCTGCTCTGGTCCGGTTTGTCTTGGTATGGTCTGGTTTCTTCCGGTTTGGTCTGGTCTGGTCTGTTTTGGTCCGGTCTGATCTGGTCTCATCCAGTTTGGTCTAGTCTGATCTGTTCTCGTCTGGTCTGGTCCAGTTTGGTCTGATATGGTCTTGTCTCGTCTGGTCCGGTTGGTCTGGTCTGGTCTCTTCCAGTTTGTTGTGGTCTGATCCGCTTTGGTGCGGTTCGCTCTGGTTACGTCCGATTTAATCCGGTTTGGTCCGGTATGGTCCGGTTTGGTCCAATTTGGTCCGGTTTGGTCTGGTCTGGTCCGGTTTGGTGTGGTCTTATCCGGTATGGTCCAGTTGGTCTGGTCTGGTCTCGTCTGGTCTCATCTGGTCTGGTCCGCTTTGGTCATGTTCGGTCCAGTTTGTTTCGGTCTGAGCCGGTTTGACCTGGTTTGATCCGGTCTGGTTCGGTCTTGTCCAGTTTGGTCTGGGTCTGGTCCGGTCTGGTCCCATCTGTTCCTGTTTGATGTGGTTTGAATCAGTCTGGTTCAGTTTGGTGCAGTTTGGTCCAGTTTGTTCCGGTTTGGTGGGGTCTGATCTGGTCTTGTCTGGTCTGGTCCAGTTTGGTCTGGTCAGGTCTGCTTTGGTGTGGTCTGATCTGGTCTCATCTGGTCTGGTCCGGTTTGATCTGGTTTGGTCTGGTCCGGTTTGGTGTGGTCTGATCTGGTCTGGTCTGGTCCAGTTTGGTCTGGTCTGATCCGGTCCAGTTTGATCTGGTTTGATCCGGTCTGCTTAGGTTTGGTCTGGTCTGGTCCGGTTTGGTGTGGTCTGATCCAGTCTGGTCCGGTTTGGTCCAGTTTGGTCCGGTTTCATCGGTTTGATCCGGTTTGTTCTGGTCTGGTCCCATTCTGTAGGTTGCCTGTTCACTCTGATGGTTGTTTCTTTAGCTGTGCAGAAGCTCTTTAGTTTAATTAGATCCCATTAGTCTATTTTGGCTTTTATTTTCATTACTTTTGGTGTTTTTTTCAAGAAGATTTGCCTATGTCTATGTCCTGAATGCTACTACCCAGGTTTTCTTCTAGGGTTATTATGGCTTTAGGACTAACATTTAAGTCTCTAATCCATCTTGAAATAATTTTTGTATAAGGTTTAAGGAAGGGATCCAGTTTCAGCTTTCTACATATGGCTAGCCAGTTTTCCCAGCGACATTTATTAAATAGGGAATCCTTTCCCCATTTCTTGTTTTTGTCAGGTTTCTCAAAGATCAGATGGTTGTAGATATGTGATGTTATTTCTGAGACCTCTGTTCTGTTCCATTGGTCTATATCTCTGTTTTGGTACCAGTACCATACTATTTTGGTTACTGTAGCCTTGTAGTATAGTTTGAAGTCAGGTAGCGTGATGCCTCCAGCTTTATTCTTTTGGCTTAGGATTATCTTGGCAATGCAGGTTCTTGTTTTGGTTTCATATGAATTTTAAAATCGTTTTTCCAATTCTGTGAAGAAAATCATTGGTAGCTTGAATGGGATGGCATTGAATCTGTAAATTATCTAGGGCAGTATGGCCATCATGATATTGATTTTTCCTATCCATGATCATGGAATGTTCTTCCATTTGTTTGTGTCCTCTTTTATTTCATCAAGCAGTGGATTGTAGTTCTCCTTGAATAGGTCCATCACATCCCCTGTAAGTTGGATTCCTAGGTATTTTATTCTCTTTGTAGCAATCAGGAATGAGAGTTCACTCATTATTTGGCTCTATATTTGTCTGTTATGGATATATAAGAATGCTTGTGATTTTTGCACATTGATTTTGAATCCTGAGTCTACGCTGAAGTTGCTTGTCAGCTTAAGGTGATTTTGGGCTGAGACGATGGGGTATTCTAAATATACTATCATGTCGTTTGCAAACTGGGACAATTTGATATCCTCTTTTCCTAATTGAATACCCTACCTTTTTGAGTTATCGGTCTGATAAGCTATAAACAAAGTATCTTTGATTGATCATCCCAGTAGCTCATCCCCTGAGATTATACTGACGTGTCCTACACTGTGAGGCGACAAGCATAACAACCCCTCCTCAATCAAGCTGTCCCTAGGAGTTTCTTTCTTTCTCTAGCATAATAATCATTCTCATCCAGTTACAGCAGGCACTTTGCTACATTGCCATGGGGATTACACTGATGATAATCACTTGTGAACGTTTGCAGATCCTGACAACCCACTGGGGCCTGATGATGCTTTCCCCCCTCAATCTGAACATGCTCATTGAAGACTCATCCACTTGGCTCTTGATTTTAATCCTAATGCTGACCCTCTTCCTCACAGCTGTGAGTCTTTGAACAAATCTTTTCCAAACCTGTTTCCTCAGCTGAAAATGGGGTGGGAGAATGTGTGGTTGGTACAGACGATGGCTAACTCCAAAATTCCAGGGGCTACAATACTACTGTACACATCCAAGGAACACTTCTCTATCATGACTCTATTATCAGGCACTTTAAGAAATTTCAAAGCACCTATTAAATGATGCCCAGATGCCCAGCAATAATAAAATTACATCCCAATGCAATCACTCGGTTTTTTAACAAGAGAATTATCAGTATACAACTCAGGTGGTGGGGTGGTATGAGGTTGAGATAGCCTACTTTCTTTTAAAATCAACCCAGAGTTTGCTTAAAACAAACAAGAACAAAACAAACGCTCCTCTAAGTGTGCGCTCATCTGAGTGTGTGCTCCTATGAGTGTGATCTCCTCTGAGTGTGCACTACCCTGGGTGTGCAATCGTCTGAGTGAGAGCTCCTATGAGTCTGCATTCCTCTGATTGTGAGCTCCTCTGAGTTTGTGTTCGTCTGAATGTGAGCTCCTCTGAGTGGGCGAACCCCCTGAGTGTGAGCTCCTCTGAGTGTGCACTCATCTGTGTGAGGCCCTCTGAGTGTGTGCTTATCTGAGTGTGCGCTTGTCTGAGAGGGTGCTCCTGTGAGTGTGCGCTTCTCTGAGTGTGCACTCCTCTGAGTGTGTGCTCACCTGAGTGCATGCTCCCCTGAGTGCATGCTCACCTGAGTGTGTGCTCCCCAGAGTGTGCACTCCCCTGAGTGTGCACTCCCCTGAGTGCTCCTCTGAGTGCATGCTCCCCTAAGTGCACGGTCATCTAAGTGTGCCCTCCCCTGAGTGTGTGCTCCCCTGAGTGCATGCTCCCCTAAATGCGTGCTCCCCTGTGTGCACGCTCGTCTGAGTGTGCGCTCCCCTGAGTGTGCACACCCGAGTGCGTGCTCCCCTGAGTGTGCACTCCCCAGAGTGTGCACTCCTCTGAGTGTATGCTCCCATCAGTGTACCCACGTCTGAGTGTGCCCTCCCCTGAGTATTCGCTCCTCTGAGTGTGCGCTCCCCTAAGTGAGCACTGCCCTGAATGTGTGCTCCCCTGAGTGTACGCTGACCTGCGTGCTCACTCCCCTGAGTGCACGTTTCCCTGAGTGTGCACTCCACTGAGTGAGCAGTCCCCTGAGTGTGCCCTCCCCTGAGTGCATGCTCCCCTGAGTGTGCATTCTCCTGAGTGTGTGCTCCCCTGAGTGTGATCTCATTTGAGTGTTCGCTCCCCTGCGTGTTCACTCCCCTGAGTGGGCTCTCCCCTGAGTGTGCACTCCTCTGTGCACTCCCCTGAGTGTGCACTAGTCTGAGTGTGCATTTCCCTGAGTGTGCTCTCCCCTGAATGTGCCCTCCCCTGAGTGTGTACTCCCCTGAGTGTGCGCTTCCCTGAGTTTGCGCTTCCCTGAGTGTGCTCTCCCCTGAGTGGGCACTCCGCTGAGTGTGTGTTCCCCTGAGTGTGCTCTCCCCTGAATGTGGACTCCCCTGAGTGTGGACTCCTCTGAGTGCATGCTCCCCTGAGTGCACACTCCCCTTAGTGTGCGCTCCCCTGAGTGTGCACGCCCCTGAGTGCGCACTCCTCTGAGTGCTTGCTCCCCTGAGTGCACACTCGTCTGAGTGTGTGCTCCCCTGAGCGTGTACTCCCCAGAGTGTGCGCTCCTCTGAGTGTATGCACCCCTCAGTGCACCCACGTCTGAGTGTGCCCTCCCCTGAGTATTCACACCTCTGAGTGTGCACTCCCCTGAGTATTTGCTCCTCTGAGTGTGTGCTCCCATGAGTGCATGCTTGTCTGAGTGTACGCTCCCCAGAGTGTGCCCTCCCCTGAGTGTGCACTTCCCTGAGTGTGCACTCTCCTGAGTGTGTGCTCCCTGATTGTGATCCCATTTGAGTGTGCACTCCCAGGAGTGAGTGCTCCCCTGAGCATTCTCTCCCCTGAGTGTGCACTCCACTGAGTGTGCACTCCCCTGAGTGCGTGCTCGTCTGAGTGTGTGCTCCCGAATGTGCACTCCCCTGAATGAACGCTCCCCTGAGTGTGCACTCCCTTTAGTGTGCACTTCCCTGAGTGTGCTCTCCCCTTTGTGGGCACTCCTCTGAGTTTGCTCTCCCCTGAGTGTGTCCTCGCCTGAGTGTGCACTCCCCTGGGTGTGCACTGCCCTGAGTGTGGGCTCCCCTAAGTGTGCACTTCCCTGAGTGTATGCTCCCCCGAGTGTGCGCTACCCTGAGTGTGCACTCCCCCGAGGGTGCGCTCCCCTGAGTGTGTTCTCCCCTGAGTGTGCGCACCCCAAGTGTGCACTCGTCTGAGTGTTCGCTCCCCTGAGTATGCATGCCCCTGAGTGTGCACTGCCCTGAGTGTGCACACCCCTGAGTGTGTTCTCCCCTGAGTGTGCGCTCACCTGGGTGTGCACTCCCCTGAGTGTGTGCTCCCCTGAGTGTGCACTCTCCTGAGTGTGCACTCCCCTGAGTGAGCACTCCCCTGAGTGTTCACTGACCTGAGTGTGCACTACCCTGAGTGAGCACATGTCTGAGTGTGTGCTCCCATGAGTGTGCACTCCCCTGAGTGGGTTCTCCCCTGTGAGTGAACTCCCCTGAGCGTGCGCTTGCCTGAGTGTGCACTCCCCTGAGTGAGCACTCCCCCGAGTGTGTGCTCCCCTGAGTGTGTTCTCCCCTGAGTGTGCACTCCCCTAAGTGTGCGCTCCCCTGAGTGTGCCCTCCCTTGAGCGTGCACTCCTCTGAGTGTGCACTCCTATGTGTGCACGCTCATCTGAGTGTGTGCTCCCCTGAGTGTGCACTCCCCTGAATGTGTGCTCCCCTGAGTGTGCACTCCCCTGTTTGTGCACTTCCCTGAGTGTGCACTCCTGGGTGGGCACTCCTCTGATTGTGCACTCCACTCAGTGCGTGCTCGTCTGAGTGTGTGCTCCCCTGAGTGTGCACACCCCTGAGTTTGCACTGCCCTGAGTGTGTGCTCCCATGAGTGTGCAGTCCCCTGGGTGTGTTCTCCCTTGAGTGTGCACTCCCCTGAGTGTGTGCTCCTCTGAGTATGTGCTACCCCTGAGTGCACACTCATCTGAGCATGCGCTCCCCTGAGTGTGTACTCCCCAGAGTGTGAGCTCCCCTGAGTGCGTGCTCTTCTGTGTGTACATTCCCCTGAGTGCGCCCTCGTCTGAGTGTGCACAACCCTGAGCATGCAATCCCGAGTGTGTGCTCCTCTGAGTGTGCACTTGCCTAAGTATTCGCTCCTCTGAGTATTTGCTCTCCTGAGTGTGCACTACAATGAGTGCGTGCTCCCCTGAGAGTGAAATCTCCCGAGGTGGCACTCCACTTTGTGTGCACTTCCCTGAGTCTGCACTCCCTTGATGTGCCCTGCACTGAGTGCATGCTTCCTTGAGTGAGCACTCCCCTGAGTGAGCACTCCCCTGAGTGCATGCTCCCCTGAGTGTTCACTCTCCTTTGTGCTCCCGAGTGTGAGCTCATTTGAGTGTGAGCTACCCTGTGTGTATGCTCTCCTGAGTGTGCTCTCCCCTGAGTGTGCACTCCTCTGAGTATGTACTCCCCTGAGTGCGTGCTTGTCTCAGTGTGCACTCCCCTGAGTGTGAACACCCCTGAATGTGCGCTCCGCTGAGTGTGCCCTCTGGAGTGTGCACTTCCCTGAGTGTGCTCTCCCCTGAGTGGGCACTCCAAGGAATGCTCACTCACCTGAGTGCACGCTCCCCTGAGTCCGTGCTCCCCTGAATGCGTGCTCTCCTGAGTGCACGCTCCCCTGACTGTGCACTCTCCTGAGTGTGTGCTTCCCTGAGTGTGCTCTCCCTTGAGTGTGCACTCCTCTGAGTGTGCACTCCCGAGTGGGGGCTCATCTGAGTGTGCACTCCCCTGAGTGTGCACCTGTCTGAGTGTTTACTCTCCTGAGTGTGCACTCTGCTGATTGTGCACTGCCCTGAGTGTGAGCTCCCCTGAGTGCACACTGCATTGAGTGTGTGCTCCTCTGAGTGTGCGCTCCCCAGAGTGTGCACTCCCCTGAGTGTGCACTCCTCTGAGTGTGTGCTCCCCTGTGTGCATGCTTGTCTGACAGTGTGCTCCCCTGAGTGTCCACTCCCCATAGTTTGCACTCCCCTGAGTGCGCACTCATGTGAGTGTGCACTCTCCTGAACGTGCACACCCCTGTGTTTGCATTCCCCTGAGTGTGCTCTACACTGAGTGTGTGCTCCTCTGAGTGCGTGCTCCCCTGTGTTCACACTCGTCTGAGTGTGTGCTCCCCTGGGTGTACACTGTCCTGAGTGTGCACTCTCCTGAGTGTAGGCTACCCTGAGTATGATCTCATTTGAGTGTGCACTCCCCTGAGTGTGCCCTGCCCTGAGTGTGGGCTCCCCTGAGTGTGCACTCTCCTGAGTGCAAGCTCGTATGTGCGTGCTCTCCACTGAGTGTGCACTCTCCTGAGTGTGCACTCACATGAGTGTGCACTCCCCTAAGTGAGCTCTCCCCTGAGTGTGCATTCCGCTGAGTGTGCGCACCCCTGAGTGTGAACTCTCCTGAGTGAGCACTCCTCTGATTGTGCACTCCCTCAGTGCGCGCTCCTCTGAGTGTGCGCTCCCCTGAGTGTGTACTCCCCTGAGTGTGTGCTCCCCTGAGTTTGCTGTCTCCTGAGTGCCCTCTCCCCTGAGTGTGCGCTCCCCTGAGAGTGCAATCCCCTGAGCGCACGCTCCCCTGAGTGAGTGCTCCCCTGAGTGCGCGCTCCCCTGAGTGTGCACTCCCCTGAGTGTGGGGTCCCCTGAGCATGATCTCATCTGGGAGTGCACTCCCCTGAATGTGCGCTCCCCTGAGTGTGCGATCCCCAGAGTGAGCACTCCTTTGAGTGTGCCTTCCCTGAGTAAGCACTCCCCTGAGTGTGTTTTCCGTGAGTGTGCACACCCCTGAGTGCGCACTCATCTGAGTATTCGCTCACCTGAGTGTGCACTCCCTTGAGTGTGCACTGCCCTCAGTGTAGGCTCCCCTGAGGGTCCACTCCCCTGAGTGCACACTCCCCTGAGTGTGTACTGCCCTTAGTGTGGGCTCCCCTTAGTGTGCACTCCCCTGAGTCCATGCTCCTATGAGTGTGCGCACCGCTAAGTGTGCTCTCCCCTGAGTGTGCACTCCGCTGAGTGTGCACTTCCCTGAGTGATCACTTCTCTGAGTGTGCACTCCCCTGAGTATGCACTCGCCTGAGTAAGCACTCCCCTGAGTGTGCACACCCCTTATTGTGCGCTCATCTGAGTGTGCACTCTCCTGAGTGCGCATTCCCCTGAGTGTGCACTTGACTAAGTGTGCGTTTCCCTGAGTGTGTACTGCCCTGAGTGTGGGCTCCCCTGAGTGTGCACTTCTCCTGAGTGTGCGCTCCCCTTTGTGTGCACTCCCGAGTGAGCACTCCTCTAAGTGTGCACTCTCCTGAGTGCACGCTTGTTGGAGTGTGTGCTCCCCTGAGTGTGCACTCCCCTGAGTGTGTGCACCCCTGAGTGTGTTCTCCCCTGAGTGTGCACTCCCCTGAGTGCACGCTCATCTGAGTGTGTGCTCCCCTGAGTGTGCTCTCCCCTGAGTGCGCTCTCCCCTGAGTGCGCGCTCCCCTGAGTGAGAGCTTCCCTGAGTGCGTGCTTCCCTGAGTGTGCACTCTTCTGAGTGTGGGCTCCCCTGTGTATGATCTCATTTAAGAGTGCACTCCCCTGAGTATACGCTCACCTGCGTGTGCGCTCCCCTGAGTGTGCACTCCCCTGAGTGAGCACACCTCTGAGTGTGCACTCCCCTGAGTGTGCACTGCCCTGAGTGTGGGTTCCCCTTAGTGTGCACTCCGCTGAGTGCATGCTCGTATGAGTGTGCCTTCCACTAAGTGTGCTTTACCCTGAGTGTGCACTCCACTGAGTGTGCACTCCCCTGAGTGTGCACTCCCCTGAGTGTGCGCTCCCCTGAGTGAGCACTCCCCTGAGTGTGCACTCCCCTGAGAATACGCTCACCTGAGTGTGCACTCTCCTGAGTGTTCTCTCCCCTGAGTGTGCACTCCCCTAGGTGAGCACTCCTATGAGTGTGCACTCCCCCGAGTTTGATCTCATTTGAGAGTGCACTCCCCTGAGTGTGCGCTCACCTGAGTGTGCGCTCCCCTGAGTGTGCACGTCCCTGAGTGTGCACTCCCCTGAGCGTATGCTCCTCTGAGTATGTGCTTGTCTGAGTTTTTGCTCGTCGGAGTGTGCACTTCCCTGAGTGAGCCCTCCTCTGAGTGTGCACTCCCCTGCTAAGTGTACTCTCCCCTTAGTGTGCACTCCGCTGAGGGTGGGCTCCCCTGAGTGTGCCCTCTCCTGAGTGTGGGCTCCCTTGAGTATGGTCTCATTTGAGAGTACACTCCCCTGAGTGTGCGCTCACCTGAGTGTGCGTTACCCTGCGTGTGCACTCCCCTGAGTGAGCACTCCTCCTAGTGCTCACTCCCCTGAGTGTGCACTGCCCTGAGTGTGCGCTCGCCTCTGTGCGCGCTCCTCTGAGGGTTCACTCCCCTGAATGTGCACTCTCCTTAGTGTACACTGCCCTGATTGTGGGCTCCCCTTAGTGTGCACTCCCCTGAGTGCACGCTCGTATGAGTGTGAGCTCCACTAAGTGTGCTCTCTCCTGAGTGCGCACTCCGCTGAGTGTGCACTCCACTGAGTGTGCGCTCTCCTGAGTGTGCACTCCCCTGAGTGAGCACTCCCCTGAGTGAGCACTCCTCTGAGTGTGCACTCCCCTGATTGTGCGCTCACCTGAGTGTGCACTCTCCTGAGTGTGCACTTCCCTGACTGTGCACTCACCTGAGTGTGTGCTTCCCTGAGTGTGCACTCCTCTGAGTGAGCGCTCCCTTGAGTCTGTACTCCCTGAGTGTGTGCTCCTCTAGAGTGTATGCTCCCCTCAGTACACCCTCATCTGAGTGTGCCTTCCCCTGAATATTCGCTCCTCTGTGTGCTTGCTTCCCTGTGTGCACACTCAACTGAGTGCGCACTCCCCTGAGTGCACGCTCATCTGAGTCTGTGCTTACCTGATCGTGCACTCCCCTGAGTGTGTGCTCTCCTGAGTGTGTGCTCCTCTGCGTGTGAGCTTGTTTCAGTGTGTGCTCCACATTCCCCTGAGTGTGCCCTCCCCTGAGCGTGCACTCCTCTGAGTGTGCACTCCTCTGTGTGCACGCTCATCTGAGTGTGTGCTCCCCTGAGTGTACACTGCCCTGAGTGTGGGCTCCCCTTAGTGCGCACTCCCTTGAATGCACGCTCTTATGAGTGTGCGCTCCACTAAGTGTGCTCTCCCATGAGTGTACGCTTCCCTGAATGTGCAGTCCTCTGCGTGTGTGCTCCGCTGAGTAGGTTCTCCCTTGAGTGTGCACTCCCCTGAGTGCATGCTCATCTGAGTGTGTGCTCATCTGAGTGTGAACTCCCCTGAGTGTGCGCTCTCCTGAGTGTGCACTCCCCTGAGTGGCTCTCCCCTGAGTGTGCGCTCCCCTGAGTGTGCACTCTTCTGAGTGCGCACTCGCCTGAGTGTGCGCACCCCTGAGTGTGCTCTTCCCTGAGTGTGCGTTCCCCTGAGTGCGCTCTCTCCTGAGTGCGCTCTCCTCAGAGTGCACGCTCCCCTGAGAGAGCACTCCCCTGAGTGTGCACTCTCCTGAGTGTGGGCTCCCCTGAGTTTGATCTCATTTGAGTGTGCACTCCCCTGATTGTGCACTCGTCTGGGTGTGCGCACATCTGAGTGTGCACTCCCCTGAGTGTTCGCTCCCCTGAGTGTGCACTCCCCTCAGTGAGCACACTTCTGAGTGTTCACTCGCCCTAGTGCATGCTCGTCTGAGTGTGCGCTCCCCTTTGTGTGCCCTCCCCTGAGTGTGCACTCCCCTGAGTGCGCGCTCATCTGAAGGTGCACTCCCCTGAGTGTGCACTTCCCTGAGGGTGCACTGTCCTGAGTGTGGGCTCCACTTAGTGTGCACTCCCCTGAGTGCACGCTCATGTGAGTGTGCACGCCGCTAAGTGCGCTCTCCCCTGAGTGTGCACTCTGCTGGGTGTGCACTCCCCTGAGTGCACGCTCTCCTGAGTGTGCAATCCCCTGAGCGATCACTCCCCTGCGAGTGCACTCCCCTGAGTGTGCGCTCCCCTGAGTGCGCTCAGTCCTGAGTGCACTCTCCCCTGAGTGTGTGCTCCCCTGAAAGTGCACTCCCCTGAGTGCGTGCTCCGCTGATTGAGTGCTCGTGTGAGTGCACGCTCCCTTGAGTGTGCACTCCCCTGAGTGAGCACTACTCTGAGTGTGGGCTCCCCTGAGTGTGATCTCATTTGAGAGTGCACTCCCCTAATGTGTGCTCTCTTGAGTGTGCCCTCCCCTGAGTGTGTGCTCCCGAGTGAGTACTCCCCTGAGTGTGTGCTTCCCTGAGTGTGCACTCCCATGAGTGTGCACTTGTCTGAGTGTACGCTCCCCTGAGTGCTCATTCCCCTGAGTGCACACTCCCTTGAGTGTGCCCTCCCCTGTGTGCAGGCTCCCCTGAGTGAGCACTACCCTGAGTTCACGCTCCCCTGAGTGCACGCTCCCCGGAGTTAGCACTGCCCTGAGTGTGTGGTCTCCTGAGTGTGGGCTCCCCTGAGTATGATCTCATTTGAATCTGTGCTCCCCTGATTGTGCGCTTGTCTGAGTGTGTGCTCGTCTGAGTGAGCACTCCCCGGAGTGTGCACTGCCCTGAGTGTGGGCTCCCCGAGTGTGCACTCCCGAGTGCAAGCTCGTATGAGTGTGCTCTCCGCTGAGTGTGCGCTCTCCTGAGTGTGCGCTCCCCTGAGCATGCGCTCCACTAAGTGTGCTCTCAAATGAGTGTGGACACCGCTGAGTGTGCACTCCCCTGAGTGTGTGCACATCTAATTGAGGACTCCCCTGAGTGTGCGCTCCCCTGAGTGTGCGTTCTCCTGATTGTGCGCTTGCCTGAGTGTGCACTCCCCTATATGTGCACTGCCCTGAGTGTGGGATTCCCTGAGTGTGCGCTCCCCTAAATGTGCTCTCCCCTCAGTGTGCACTCCGCTTAGTGTGCACTCCCCTGTGTATGTGCTCTCCTGAGTGTGCACTCCCCTGAGTCAGCACTTCTCTGAGTGTGCACTCCCCTGAGTGCTCATTCGTCTGAGTGTGTGCTCCCCTGAGTGAGCGCTCCCCTGAGTCTGCGCTTTCCTGAGTACACGCTTGTCTGGGTGTGAGCTCCCCTTAACGTGCAATCCCCCAAGCGTTCGCTCCTCTGAGTGCAAGCTTCCCTGAGGGCACACTCATCTGAGTGTGCCCTCCCCTGAGTATTAGCTCATCTGAGTGTGCGCTCCCCTGAGTTTGCACTCCCATGGGTGTGCGCTCCCCTGAGTGTGTGCTCCCTGAGTGTGCGCTTCCCGGAGTGTGCTCTACCATGAGTGAGTGCTCCTCGGAGTGTGTTCTACCCTGAATGCATGCTCGTCTGAGTGTAGGCTCCCCTGATTGTGCACTCCCCTGAGTGTGCGCTCCTCTGAGTGCCTGCTCCCCTGAGGACACCCTCGTCTGAGTGTGAGATCCCCTGATTGAGCACTCCCCTGCGTGTGCGCTACTCTGAGTGCCTGCTCCCTTGAGTGAACTCTCCTTGAGTGTGCGCTCCCCTGAGCATGCACTCCCCTGCGTGTGCACTCCCGAGTGTGAGCTTGTCTGAGTGTGGGCTCCCCTGAGTGTGCGCTCCCCTGAGTGTATGCTCACGTGAGTGCGCTCTCCCTTGAGAGTGCAATCCTCTGAGTGCATGCTCCCCTGAGTGCACGCTCATCTGAGTGTTGACTCCCCTGATTGTGCACTCCCCTGAGTGTGCGCTTCTCTGATTACCTGCTCTCCTGAGTGCACGCTCGTCTGAGTGTGTACTCCCCTGAGTTTGCACTCCCCTGAGTGTGCGCTCCCCTGAGCATGCGCATCCCTGAGTGTACGCTCTCCTGAGTGGGCTCTACACTGAGTGTGTGCTCCTCTGAGTACGTCCTTCTCTGATTGCATGCTCGTCTGAGAGAGCGCTCCCATGAGTGTGCATTCCCCAGAGTGTGCGTTGTGCTGAGTGTATGCTCCGCTGAGTGCCCGCTTTTCCGAGTGTGCACTCCTCTGAGTGTGTGGTCCCCTGAATATGCTCCCCCCTGAGTGTGTGCTCCTCTGTGTGTGAACTCTCCTGAGTGTGTGCTCCCTTGAGTGGGTACTCCCCTGAGTGTGTGCTCCCCTGAGTGTGCACTACTCTGAGTGTGTACTCCCCTGAGTGTGCACTCCCCTGAGTGTGAGCTCGTCTGAGTGTGGGCTCCCCTGAGTATGCACTCCCGAGTGTGCGCTCCTCTGAGTGCCTGCTCCCCTGAGCACACACTCCTCTGAGTGTGCGCTCCCCTGAGTGCACTACCCTGAGTGTGTGCTTCCCTTAGTGCGTGCTCTCTTGAGTGTGCTCTACACTGTGTGTGTGCTCCTCTGAGTGCGCGCTCCCCTGAGGGCACGCTCGTCTCAGTGTGCGCATTAAATCCTATGGTGGCAAAGAAAATATCTTCATAGAGAAACTAGAAAGAAGCTTTCTGAGAAATTTCTTTGTCATGTGTGAACTCATCTCACAGAGTTACACATTTTTTTCCATGGAGCTCTTTGCTAACACCGTTTTCGTGGAATGTGCAAACGGATATTTAGTAGCGCAGTGAGGCGTATTGTGGAAAAGGAAATATCCTCAGATAATAACTAGAAAGACTTTACTGAAAAACTGCTTTGTGATGTGTGAATTCATCCAACAGAGTTAAAATGTTCTTTTCATTGTGAAGTTTGCTAACACTGTTTTCTTGGAGTCTGCAAAGGGATATTCGGGAGTGCATTGAAGCTTATGTTGACAAAGGAACCATTCTCAGACAAAAACTAGAAAGAAACTCTCTGATAAATTGCTTTGTGATTCGTGAATTCATCTCACAGAGTTACACGAATCTTCTAATGGAACAGTTTGGTAGCACCATTTTTGGGGAAACTGAGAAGGGATATTTTGGATCAGATTGAAGCCTATGGTGACAAAGGGAGTATCCTCAGATAAAAACTAGGAAGAAGCACAGTGGGAAAGTCCTTTTTGATGTGTGAATTCATCTCACAGAGTTACACCATTCTTTTTATGGAGTAGTTTGCTGACACTATGTTTGTGGAATCTGCAAAGGGATATTTTGGAGTGCATTGAAGCCTATGGTCACAAAAGAAATATCCTCAGATAAAATACAAAAAGAAGCTTACTGAGAAACTCGTATGTGATGTCTTAATTCATCTCACAGAGGTCTACAATCCTTTTCTAGGGTCACTTTTTGTTACAGTGTTTTCGGGGAATCTGAGAATGGATATTTTGAATCGCATTGAAGCCTGCAGTGACAATGGAAACATCCTCAGATAAAATATATAATGTTGTATTCTGAGAATCTTCTTTGTGATGTGTGAAATCATCTCACAGAGTTACACCATTCTTTTCATGGAGAAGTTTGGTAGCACTGTTTTTGGGGAATCTGAGTGGGAATATTTTGGATCAAATTGAAGCAAGGTGACAAAGAAAATATCCCCAGAAAATACTAGAAAGAAGCTTCATGTGATACTTTTTGTGATGTGTGAATTCATCTAACAGAGTTACACGATTCTTTTCTTGGAGCTGTTTATTAACAATGTTTTCACAGATCTGCAATAGGATAATTGGGAGTGTATTGAAGCCTGTGGTGACAAACGAAATATCCTCAGATCAAAACCAAAATGAAACTGTCTGAGAAAGTTCTTTGTGATGTGTGCATTCATCTCACGGAGTTAAACCTTTCTTGTCATTCAGGAGTTTGCTAACACTCTTTTCATTTATTCTGCAAAGGATTATTTGGGAGCGTATGGAGGAATATGGTGAAAAAGGAATTATCCTCAGATTAAAACTAGAAACAAGTTAGGTGAGAAACATCTTTGTGAGATGTCAATTTATCTCACCAAGTTACAGTGTCCTTTACATTGAACATTTTCATAGTACTGTTTTTGGGGAATCTAAGAAGGGATATTTTGGGTCAAATTGAAGCCTATGGTGACAATGGAATTATCCTCAGACAAAAGACCAAAAAGAAGCTTTCTGAGAAACTGCTTTGTGATGTGTGAATTCACCTCACAGACTTACACCTTTCTTTTCATGGAAAAATTTGCTAACACTATTTTCCTGGAATCTACAAAGGGATATTCCTGAGTGCATTTAGGCAAGTGGTGAAAAGGGAAGTATCCTCAGAGGAAAACTAGAAATAAGCTTTCAGAGATACTGCTTTGTGATTTGTGTATTCATCTCACAGAGTTACACGATATTTTTCATGGAGCAGTTTAGTAGCACTCTTTTTGAGGAATCTGAGAAGTGATATTTTGGATTGAATTGAAGCTTAAGGTGACAAAGGAAATATCCTCTGATAGAAACTACAAAGGAGATTTCTGAGAAACTTCTTTTTGATATGTGAATTCCTTTCACAGAGTTACACTGATATTTTCATTGAGAGGTTTCCTAACACTTTTTTCGTGAAATCTGCAATGGGATATTCCAGAGCACATTGAGGAAAATGGTGAAAAGGGAAATAACCTCAGATAAAAACTAGAAACAAATTTTCTGAGAAACAGCTTTGTTATGTGTGATTTCATCTTATCGACTTACACTGTGCTTTGCATTGAGCAGCTTACGTACACTGTTTTCTTCGAATCTGCATTCTGATATTTCAGAGCGCATTGAAGCTTATGGAAACAAAAGAAATATCCTTATATAAGGGTAGAAAGAAGCTTTTGGAGAGACTGCTTTCTGATATGTGATTTCATCTTGCAGAGTTACACTGTTCTTTTCACTGAGCAGTTTGCTAACACTGTTTTCTTGGAATCTGCAAAAAGATCTTTGGGAGTGCATTGAGGCCTATGGTGAAAAAGGAAACACCCTCAGATAAAAACTAGAAAGAAGCTTTCTAATAAACTACTTTGCAATGTGTGAATTCATCTCACTGTGTTACACCATTCTTTTCATTGATCAGTTTGCTAACACTGTTTTCTTGGAATGTTAAATGGGATAGAGCGGAGTGCAGTGAAGCTTATGGTGACAATGGAAACATCCTCATACAAAAACCAGAAAGAAGAATTCTGAGAAACTGCTTTGTGATTTGTACATTCATCTTACAGAGTTACATGGTTCTTTTCACGGATCAGTTTGGTAGCACTGTTTTTTGGGGAATTTGAGAAGGGATATTTGGATCCCATTGAAGCTAATGGTGACAAAAGAAATATCATCAGATAAAAACTAGAAAGAAGATTTCTGAGAATGTTCTTTGTGATATGATTTTTCATTTCACAGGGTTACACCTTTCTTTTCATTGAGCAGTTTATTAACACTGTGTTCGTGGAATCTGCATAGGTATATTTGGGAGCACATTGAGGCCTATAGTGAAAAGAGAAATATTCTCAGATAAAACTAGAAAGAAGCTTTCTGAGAAACTTCTTTGTGATGTGTCAATTCATCTCTCAGTTACACTGTTCTTCTCATTGAGCAGTGTGCTAACATTGATTTCTTGGAATCTGCAGTGGAATACTTCAAAGCACATTGAAGCTTACAGTGACAAAGGAAATATCGTCAGACAAAAAGTAGAAAGAAGCTTTCTCAGAAACTGCTTTGTGATGTGTGAATTCATCTCAGAGAATTACATTGTTCATTTTATTGAGTAGTTTGCTAACACAGTTTCCTTGGAATCTGCAATGTGATATTTCAGAACGCTTTGAAGCTTATGGTGACAAAGGAAATATCCTCAGACAAAAACCAGAAAGAAACTTTCTGAGAAACTACTTTGTGATTTGTGACTTTGTCTCACAGAGTTACATGATGCTTTTCATGGAGCAGTTTGGTTGTACTGTTTTTGGAGAATCTGATAAGGGATATTTTGGATCACGTTGAATCTTATGGAGACAAGGGAAATATCCTGTTAAAAACTAGAAACAAGCTTCTGAGAAACTGGTTTGTGATGTGTTAATTCATCTCACAGAGATACAAGATATTTTTCATGTGTCAGTTTTATAGCACTGTTTTTGGGGAATCTGAGGAAGCATATTTTGGATCACATTGAAATCAATGGTGACAAAGAAAACATCCTTAGATAGAAACTAGAAAGAAGCTTTCTGGGAAAATTCTTTATGATGTGTGAATTTATCTCACATAATCTGGAATGGGACATTTTGGAGTACAATGATTCCTATAGTGAAAAGGAAATCACGCTCAGATAAAAACTAAAAGGAAGCTTTCTGGGAAACTTCTTTGTGATGCCTGAACTCATCTCAGAGAGTTACACCTTTCCTTTCATGGAGCAGTTTGCTAACACTGTTTTCGTTGGTTGTACAAAGGGATATTTGGGAGCACATTGAGGATTATAATGAAAAAGGAAATATCCTCAGGTAAAATCTAGAAGGAAGCTTTCTAAGAAACTGCTATGTGATGTGTGAATTCATCTCACAGATTTACATTCTTCTTTTCATTGAGCAGTTTGCTAACACTGTTTTCGTTGGATCTGCAAAGGGATATTTGGGAGCACATTCAGGATTGTGGTGAAAAAGGAAATATCCTCAGTTAAAATCTAGAAGAAAACTTTCTGAGAGACTACTATGTGATGTGTGAATTCATCTCACAGATTTACACTCTTCTTTTCATTGAACTGTTTGCTAACGCTGTTATCTTGGAATGTTCAATGTGATAGTTCAGAGTGCCTGAAGTTTATGGCAACAATGGAAACATCCTCATATAAAAACTAGAAAGAAGCTTTCTGAGAAACCGCTTTGTGATTTGTAAAATCATCTCACAGAATTACACGATTCTTTTCACAGATCAGTTTGGTAGCAATGTGTCTGGGGAACTTGGGAAGGGATATTTTAGATCGCATTGAAGCCTATATTGACAAAGGTAACATCCTCAAATAAAAACTAGACAGAAGCTTCCTGAGAAAGTCCTTTGTGATGTCTTTTTTCATCTCACAGGGTTACACCTTTCTTTTCATAGAGTAGTTTGCTAACAGTTTTTGTGAAATCTGCATAGGTATATTTTGGATCACATTGAATCCTTTGGTGACAAAGGAAATATCCCCGGATAAAAACTAGGAAAACGCTTTCTGAGAAACCACTTTGTGATGTGTTAGTTCATCTCACAGAATTACACGATTCTTTTCATGGATCGGTTTGGTAGCACTCTTTTTGGAGAATCTGAGGAAGGATATTTTGATTGCATTGAAATCACTGGTGACAAAGGAAATACCTCAGATAAAAACTAGAAAGGACCTTTCTGGGAAAGTTATTTGTGATGTGTGAGTTCATCTCACCAAGTTACACCTTTCTTGCTTTGGAGCAGTTGCTTACACTGTCTTCTTGGAATCGGCAAAGGGGTATTTGGGAAAGCATTGAGGCCTGTTTTGAAAAAGGAAATACCCTCAGATAAAAACTAGAAAGCAGCTTTCTGAGAAACTGCTTTGTGATGTGTGAATTCATCTCACAGAGTTACACTGCCCTTTTCATTGAGCAGTTAGGTAACACTGCATTCATTGGACCTGCAATAGGTTATGTCAGAGCGGGTTGAAACTTAGGGTGACAAGTGAAATATCTTCACACATAAGCAATTAGAAGCTTTCTGGGAAACTGCTTTGTGATTTGTGAATTCATCTCACAAATTTATATGATTCTTTTCATGGAACACTGGATAGCACCTTTGTTGTATAATCTGAGAAGGGATAATTTGGATCACATTGAAGCCTTTGGTGACAAAGTAAATATCCTCAGATAAAAACTAGAAAGAAGCTTCCTGTGAAACTACTTTGTGATGTGTGAATTCACCTCACAGAGGTACACCATTCTTTTCACTGAACTGCTTGATAACACTGTTTTAGTGGAATCTGCAAAGGGATATATGGGAGCGCATTGAAGCCTATAGTGAAAAAGGAGATATCCTCAGATAAAAACTATAGAGAAGCTTTTTGAGAAACTGTTTTGTGATGTGTTTTCATCTCATAGATTTCACCATTCTTTTCATTGAGCAGTTGTTAGCATTCTTTTCGTGCAATCTGCAATGGGATATTTCGGAGTACATTGAAGCTTATAGTGACAAAGTAAATATCCTCAGACAAAAACTAAAAAGAAGCTCTCTAAGAAACTGCGTTGTGAATTGTGAATTCATCTGACAGACTTACACAATTCTTTTCATGGAGGAATTTGATAGCACTGTTTTTGGGGAATCTGAGAAGGGATATTTTGGATCACATTGAAGCCTATGGTGACAAAGGAATTATCCTCACATAAAAACTAGGAAGAAGCTTTATGAGAAACTACTTTGAAATTTGTGAATTCACCTCACACAGTTACACCTTTCTATTCGTGGTGTAGTGTGCTAACACTGTTTTCCTGGAATCTGCAAAGGGATATTTGGGAATGCCTTGAGGCCTATAGTGAAAAATGAAATATCCTCAGAGAAAACCTAGAAAGATGCTTTCTGAGAAACTGTTTTGGGATGTGTGAATTCATCTCAGAGAGTTACATTGTACTTTTCATTGAGCCGTTTTCTAACACTGTTTTCGTGGAATCTGCAATAGGATATTTTAGAGTGCATTGAAGCCTGTAGTGATAAAGGAAATATTCTCAGGTAGAAATCAATAAGAGGCTTTCAGAGAAACTGCTTTGTGATGTGTGAATTCATCTCACAGAGTTACACTGTTCTTTTCATTGAACAGTTTGCTAACACTGTTTTCTTGGAATCTGCAACAGGATGCTTCAGAGTGCATCGAAGTCTATAGTGACTAAGGAAATATCCTCAGATAAAAACTAGAAAGAAGCTTTTTCAGAAAATTCCTTTGATTTGGGAATTTATCTCACAGATTTTTACCTTTCTTTTTCATGCAGCAGTTTGCTAACACAGTTTTTGTGGAATCTGCAAAGGGATATTTAGGAATGCATTTAGGCCTATGTTGAAAAAGCAAATATCCTCAGATAATGACTAGAAAGAAACTTACTGTGAAACTGCTTTGTGATGTGTGAATTCATCTCACAGAGTTAAAATTTTCCTTTCATTGAGAAGTTTGCTAACACTGTTTTCTTGGGGTCTGCAAAGGGATATTTTGGAATGCATTGCATCCTCAGACAAAAACTAGAAAGAATCCTTCTGAGAAAATGCTTTGTGACTGTGAATTCATCTCACAGAGTTACACGAATCTTCTCTTGGAACAGTTTATTAGCATTGTTTTTGGGGAATCTGAGAAGGGATATTTTGGATCAGATTGAAGCCTACAGTCACAAAGGGAGTATCCTCAGATAAAAACTGGAAAGAAGGTTTGTGAGAAAGTCCTTTGTGATGTGTGAATTCATCTCACACAGTTGTACCTTTCTTTTCATGGAGCACTTTACTAACACTTTCCGTGGAATCTGCAAAGGGATATTTGGGAGTGCATTGAGGCCTACAGTGATAAAAGGAAATATCATGAGATAAAAACTAGAGACTCTTTCTGAGAAATTGCTTTGTGGTGTGTGATTTCAGCTCACAGAGTTAAACTGTTCTTTTCATTGAGCAGTTTGCTCACACGGTTTTTGTGGAATCTACAAAGGCATATTTGGGAGTGCATTGAAGTCTATGTTCACAAAGGAAATATCCTCAGATAAAAAACAAAAATAAATCTTCTGAGAATCTCCTTTGTGATTTGTTATTTCATCTCACAGAGTTGCACAATTGTTTTCTAGGATCAGTTTGGTTGCAGTGTTTTTGGTGATTCGGAGAAGGGATATTTTGAATTGCATTGAAGCCTACGGTGACAAAGGAAATACCCTCAGATAAAATCTATAAAGTTACATTCTGAGAATCTTCTTGTGATGTGTGAATTCATCTCACAGAGTTACACCATTATTTTCATGGAGAAGTTTGGTAGCACTCTTTTTGGGGAATCTGAGAGGGCATATTTTGGATCGCATTGAAGCCAAGGGTGTCAAGGAAAACATCCCCAGAAAATACTAGAAAGTTTTATGTGATACTTTTTGAGATGTGTGAATTCATCTTACAGAGTTACACGATTCCTTTCTTGGAGCCGTTTGCTAACAATGTTTTTGTGGAATCTGCAATAGGATATTTGGGAGCGTATTGAAGCCTATGGTGATGAAGGAAATATCCTCAGATCAAAGCCAAAAAGAAACTTTCTGAGAAAGTTCTTTGTGATGTGTGAATTCATCTCACAGAGTTACACTGTACTTTTCAATGAGCAGTTAGATAACCCTGTTTTCTTGTAATCTATATTTCGGAGTGCATTGAATTGTATGGTGACCAAAGAAATATCCTCATATAAAAAGTAGGAAGAATCTTTCTGGGAAACCGCTTTGTGATGTCCTAATTCATCTCATTGAGTTATACAAATCTTTTCATGGATCAGTTTGGTAGGACTGTTTTTGGGGAATCTGAGAAGGGATAGTTTGGATCACATTGAAGAAATGGTGAAAAAGGAAATATCTTCAGATAAAAACTAGAAAGGACCTTTCTGGGAAAGTTATTTGCGATGTGTGAATTCATCTCACTGTGTTACACCTTTCTTGTTTTGGAGTTGTTGCTTACACTGTTTTTGTGGAATCTGCAAAAGGATATTTGGCAGAGCATTGAGGCCTATTCTGAGAAAGGAAATATCCTCAGATTAAAATTAGAAAGCAGCTTACTGAGAAACTGCTTTGTGATGTGTGAATTCATCTCTCAGAGTTACACTGTCCTTTTCATTAAGCAGTTTGCTAACAGTGTTTTCATAGAATCTGGAATAGGTTATGTCAGAGCAGATTGAAGCTTAGGGTGACAAATGAAATATCTTCAGACATAAGCAAAAAGAAGTTTTCTGAGAAACTACTTTCTGATTTGTGAATTCATCTCACAGATTTACACGATTCTTTTCATGGAGCACTATGTAGCAACTTTTTTGTGGAATCTGAGAAGGGATATTTTGGATTGCATTGAAGCCTTTGGTGACAAAGGAAATGCCCTCAGATAAAAACTAGAAAGAAGCTTCCTGAGAAACTGCTTCATGATGTGTTAATTCATCTCAGAGATTAACACAGTTTCTTCCATTGAGCTCTTTGATAACACTGTTTTAGTGGAATCTGCAAAGGGATATAAGGGAGCTCACTGACACCTAAGGTGAAAAAGGAAATATTCTCAGATAAAAACTATAGAGAAGCTTTTTGAGAAATTGCTTTGTGATGTGTTTTCATCTCACAGAATTACACTATTCTTTTCATTGTTCAGTTTTCTAACAGTGTTTTCGTGCAATCTGCAATGGGATATTTCGGAGTCCATTGAAGTTTACAGTGACAAAGGAAATAACATAAGACAAAAACAAGAAAGAAGCTTTCTAAGAAATTGCTTTGTGAATTGTGAATCCGTCTGACAGACTTACACGATTCTTTTTATGGAGGAGTTTTGGTAGCACTGTTTTTGGGGAATCTGAGAAGGGATATTTTGGATCATATTGAAGCCTACAGTGGCAAAGGAATTATCCTCAGATAAAAACTAGAAGGAAGCTTTATGAGACACTATTTTGTGAGTTGTGAATTCACCTCACATGGTTACACTTTCTATTCATGGCACAGTGTACTAATACTGTTTTAGCGGAAACTGAAAATGGATATTTGGGAGCATACTGAGGCCTATGGTGAGAAAGGAATTATCCACAGATAAAAAAGAGAAAGAAGTTTTCGGAGAAAATGGTTTATGGTGTGTTAACTCAACTCATGGAGTTACACGATTCCTTTCATAGATCAGTTTGATAGCACTGTTTTTTGGGAATATGAGAAGGGATATTTTGGATCGCATTGAAGCCTATCTTGGCAAAGGAAATATCCTCAGATGAAAACTAGAAAGAAGCTTTCTGAGAAAGTTCTTTGTGATGTGTGTATTCATCTCTCAGACTTACACTTTTCTTTTCATGGAGCAGCTTCCTAACACTGTTTTCATGGAAACTTCAAAGGGATATTTGGGAGCATTGAGGCCTTGGGTGACAATGGAAATATCCTCATAGAAAAACCAAAAAGAAGCTTTCTGAGAAACTACTTTGTGATATTTGAAGTCAACACAGAGAATTTCACTGTTCTTTTCATTGAGCAGTTTGCTGACACTGTTTTCTTGGAATCTGCAATGGGCTATTTCGGAGAGCATTGAATCTTTTGGTGACAAATGAGATATCCTCATATAAAAACTGGAAAGAAGCTTTCTGAGAAACCATTTTGGGATGTCTTACTTCCTCTCACAGACTGCTTGTGATTTGTGAATTCATCTCACAGAGTTACACGGTTTCTTTCAGGGAGCAGTTTGGTAGCACTGTATGGAATATTCAAAGGCATATTCTGCAGCTCATAGAGGCCTATGATGGAAAAGGAAATAACCTCAGACAAAAGCTGGAGAGAAGATATTCGACAAACAGTTTTCTGATGTCTGTATTCGTATCATAGAGTTTAACTTTTTTGTTGATTGAGCAGTTCAGCATCACAGCTTTTTTGGTATCTGAGAGGAGATATTTGGGAGCACATTGAAGCCTATGGTGAAAAAAGAAATACCCTCAAACAAAAAATAGAAAAAAGCTTTCTGAGAAACCACTTTTTGATGTCTTAATTCATCCCAGAGTTACAGATTTAATTTCATGGAGCAGTTCGCTACCACCTGTTTGATAGAATCTGCAATGGGATATTTGGGAGATCCTGGTAGCCTACGGTGAAAAAAGACATAACCTCAGATAAAAACTGGAGAGAATCTATCTCAGAAATGGTTTTGTGAGGTGTGTGTTTATCACAAACAGTTTAACTTTTTCTTTGATTGAACAGTTTGGCATCACAGTTTTGTGAGCACATTGGAGCCTAAGGTGAAAAAGGAAATATCCTCAGATTTGAACTACAGAGAAGATTTTGAGAAACTGCTTTGTGATGGGTGAATTCATCTCACAGATTTACACCTTTCCTTTTATTTAGCAGTTTGTTAACACAGTTTTCTTGGAATCTGCAATGGGATATTGTGGAGCACATTCAACTTTTGGGTGACAAAGAAAATATCCAAAGACAAAAACTAGAAAGAAGCGTTCTGAAAAACTGCTTTGTGATTTGTGAATTCATCTCACAGAGTTACACGATTCTTTACATGGAGCAGTTTTGTAGCACCTTTTTTATGGAATCTGCAAAGGGATATTCGGGAGCTCCTAGAGGTCTATGGTGAAAAAGGAAATAACTTCAGATAAAAACTGGAGAGAAACATTTCGAGAAAAGGTTTTTGATGTGTTTATTCATCTCATGGAGTTTAACCTTTTTGTTGATTGAGCAGTTCGGCATCACTGTTTTTGTGGTGTCTAAGAGGATATATTTGGGAGCACACTGAAGGCTACGGTGAAAAAGGAAATATCCTCAAATTTAAACTAGAAAGAAGCATTCTGAGAAACTGCTTTGTGATAGGTGAATTCATCTCTCCGAGTTACACCTTTCCTTTCATGGAGTAGTTTCCTAACTCTATTTTTGGGGTAACTGTGAAGGACATTTTTGAGCACTTTGAAGCTTATAGTGACAAATTAAATGCCCTCATATTATAACTAGAAAGAAGCTTTCTGAGAAACCGCTTTGTGACTTGTTAATTAACCTTACAGAGTTACAAGACACTTTTCATGGATCAATGTGATAGCACTGTTTTTTGGGGAATCAGAGGAGGGATATATTGTTTCACATTGAAGCTTATGGAGAAAAGGAAATATCCTCTGATAAAAACTAGAAAGAAGGTTTACGAGAAAGTTATATATGGTGTTTAAATTTATCTCACAATTTTGCACCATTCTTTTCATAGAGCAGTTTGCTAACACTGTTTTCGTGTAATCTGTGAAGGGATATTTGGGAGTGCATTGAGGACTATAGTGAAAAAAGAAATATCTTCAGATAAAAACTAGAAAGAAGCTTCCTGAGAAGCTGCTTTGTGATGTATGAATTCTTCTTACAGAGTTACACCATTCTTTTCTTTGAGTATATTGATAACCCTGGTTTTGTGGAATCTACAGTAGGATATTTGGGAGCACATTGAAGCCAATGGTGAGAAAGTAAATATCTTCAGATTTAAATTTGAAAGAATATTTCTGAGAAACTGCATTGTGATGTGTGAATTCATCTCACAGAGTTACATGATTCTTTTCTTGCAGCAGTTTATTAACACAGTTTGTTTGTAATCTGCAATAAGATATTTTAGTGCGTGTTGAAGCCTACGGTGACAAAGGAAATATCCTCTGATAAAAACTAGGAAATAAACTTTCTGAAAAAGTTATTTGTGATGTGTGAATTCTTCTCAAAGAATTACCCGTTTTTTTCATTTAGCAGTTTGCTGATACTGTTTTAGAGGAATTTGCAAAGGGATATTATTGAGCATATTGAGGCCTATGGTGAAATAGGAAATATCCTCATAAAAACAGGAAAGCATCTTTCTGAGAAACTGTTTTGTGATGTGTGAATTCATCTTGCAGGCTTACACCATCATTTTCATTGAGCAGTTTGATAACACTGTTTTCATGGAGTCTGCAATGGGATATTTTGGAGCGCATTAAAGCCTCTGGTGACAAAGCAAATATCCTCAGATAAAAACCAAAAACAATTATTCTGGGAAATTGTTTTTTGATGTGTGAATTCGTCTCACAATTTTACCCCATTGCTTTCAATGTGAAGTCTGCTAACACTTTTTTCTTGGAATCTGCATTGGGATATTAATGAGCACATAGAGCAATAAAGTGAAAAAGGAAATATCCTCACATAAAAACTAGTAAGAAGGTAGTTATAAACAGCTTTCTGAAGTTTGAATTCATTTTGGAGAGTTACAACATTTTTTTCATGCAGCAATACGGTAGCACTGTTGTTCGGGAATCTGCAATAGGATATTTGGAAGTGCATTGAAGCCTATGGTGACAACAGAAATATCCTCAGACAAAAACCAAAAAGAAGCTTTCTGAGAAACTGCTTTGTGATGTGTGAATTCATCTCACATATTACACCTTTCTTTTCATGATGCAGTTTTCTACTACTATTTTTGTGGAATCTGCAAAAGGATATTAGTGAGCGCATTGCAGCCTATGGTGAAAAAGAAAATATTCTCCGACAAAAAAAAGAAAGAAGTTTTCTGAGAAACTGCTTTGTGATTTGTGAATTCATCTCACAGAGTTACATGATACTTTAAATGGAACAGTTAGGTAGCCCTGTCTTTGGAGAATCTGAGGAGGGGTATTGTGGACAGCAATGAAGCCTATGGTGACAAAGGAAATACCCTCAGGAAAAAACTAGAAAGAAGCTTTCTGAGAAAACACTTTGTGATGTGTGAATTCATCTCAAAGAGGTACACCTTTATTTTCATCGAGTAGTTTGATAACACTTTTTTTGTGGAATCTGCAATGGTATATTAGGGAGCACATTGAGTAATATGGTGAAAAAGGAAATATCCTCAGATAAAAACTAGTGAGAAGCTTTCTGATAAACAGCTTTGTGTTATGTGAATTCATTTCACAGAGTTACACTGTTCTTTTCAAGGAACAGTATGGTAGCAATAGGATATTTGGGAGTGCATTGAAGCCTATGGTGACCAAGGAAATAGCCTCAGACAAAAAAACAGAAAGAAACTTTCTGAGAAACTGCTTTGTGATGGGTGAATTCATCTCACAAATTTACACCTTTCTTTTCATGGAGCAGATTGCTAACATTATTTTCATGGAATCTTCAAAGGCATATTCATGAGCGCATTGAGGCCTATGGTGAAAAGGAAATATCCTCAGATAAAAACTAGAAAGAAGCTTTCTGAGAAATTGTTTTGTGATATGTCAATTTACCACACAGAGTTACACTGTTCTTTTCATTGAGCAGTTTGCTAATACTGTTTTCGTGAAATTGCAAGGGGATGTTTGGAAGCACATTAAGGCCTATAGCAAAAAAGGATATATCCCCAGATAAAAACTGGAAAGAAGCTTTCTCAGAAACTGATTCATGATGTGTGAATTCATGTCACAGAGTTACACCATTCTTTTCATGGAGCAGTTTGATAACACTGTTTTCGTGGAATCTGCAATAGGATATTTGGGAGCGTATTGAAGCCTTTGGTGAAAAAGGATATATCCTCAGATAAAAACCGAAAGGAAGCCTTCTGAGAAACTGCTTTCTGATGTGTGAATTCATCTCACAGAGCTACACTGTTCTTTTCATTGGGCAGCTTAATAGCACTGTTTTCTTGGAATCTGCAATGGGATGTTTCAGAGCACATTGAAGCTTATATTAACAAAGAAAATATTGTCAGACCAAAACTAGAACGAAGTTTTCTGAGAAACTATTTTCTGATTTCTGAATTCATTTCACAGAGTTACACCTTTCTTTTCATGGAGCAGTTTGGTAGCACTGTTTTTGGGGAATCTGAGATGGGATATTTCAGATCGCCTTTAAGCCTACGGTGACAAAAGAAATGTCCTCAGATAAAAATTAGAAAGAAGCTTTCTAAGAAAATTCTTTGTGATGTGTGAATTCATCTCCCAAAGTTACACTGTTCTTTTCATTGATCAGTTTGCTAACATTTTTTTGGAATCCACAGTGGGATATTTTGGAGTGCGTTTTGAGCATATGGTAACAAAGCAAAATACCCTCATATAAAAACTAGAAAGAAGATTTCTGAGAAACCATATTGTGATGTGTTAATTCATCTCACAGAGTTACATGATTTCCTCCATGGATCAGTTCGGTAACACTGTTTTGGGGGAATCTGAGAAGGTATATTTTGGATTACATGGAAGCGTATGGTGATATAGGAAATATACTCAGACAAAAACTAGAAAGAAGCTTTCTGAGAAACTTCTTTGTGATGTGTGAATTTGTCTCACAGCATTACACAATTCTTTTCATGGTGCAGTTTGGTAACACTATTTTTGGGGAATCTGAGAAGGGACATTTTGGATCACAATGAAGACTATCGTAAAAAGGAAATATCCTCAGATAAAAGTTAGAAAAAACTTTATGAGAAACTTCTTTGTGATGTACAAATTCATGTCACAGGATTACACCATTATTTCCATTCTGCTGTTTGATAACACTGTTTTCGTGAAATCCGCAAAGGGATATATTGGAGTGTTTAGTGGTCTACAGTGCAAAAGAAAATATCCTTAGATAAAAACTAGAAAGAACCTTTCTGAGAAACTGCTTTCTGTTGGGTGAATACACCTCACAGATTTACACTGTTCTTTTCATTCAGCAGTTTGCTAACCATGTTTTGTTGGAATCTGCAATGGGATATTTTGGCGTGCATTGAAGATTAAAATGACAATGGAAATATCCTGAGATAAACTAGAAAGATGCTTTCTGAGAAACCGCTTTGTGATTTGTGAATTCATCTCAAAGAGTTACATGATTCTTTTCATGGAGCAGATTGGTTTCACTCTTTTTTGGGAATCTGAGAAGGGATATTTTGGATCGCATTGAATCCCATGGTGACAAAGGAAATATATTCAGAACAAAACTAGAAAGAAGCTTTTTGCAAAAGTGCTTTTTGATGTGTGAATTCCCCTCACCGAGTTACAGCTTTCTTTTCATTGAGCTGATTGTTAACACTGTTTTTGTGGAATCTACAAAGGGATATATGGAACGCCAAGAGGCCCATGGTAAAAAAGGACATATCATCAGATAAAAACTAGAAAGATTGTTTCTAGGAAACTGCTTTTGATGTGTGAATTCACCTCACAGTGTTACACTGTCCTTTTCATTGACAAGTTTCCTAAAACTGTTTTCTTGGGATCTGCAAAGGGATATTTCAGAGTGCATTGAAGCTTAGGGTGACAAAGGAAAGATGCTCATATAAAAATTAGAAAGAAGCTTTCTGAGAAAGTCCTTTGTGGTATGTGAACTCATCTCACCAAGTCACACCATTCTTTTCATGGAGCAGTTTGATAACACTGTTTTTGTGGAATCTGCAATAGGATATTTGGGAGCTCATTTATGCAAATGGTGACCAAGGAATTATCCTCAGATAAAAAGCAAAAAGAAGCTTTCTGTGATACTGCTTTGTGATTTCTGAATTCACCTCATTGAATTACCCTGTCCTTTTCATTGAGCAGTTTGCTAATACTCTTTTCTTGGAATCTGCATTGGGATATTTTGGAGAGCATTAAACTTTATGCTGACAAAGGAAATATCCTAAAACAAAAAGTAGAAACAAGCATTCTGAGAAACTGCATTGTGTTGCTTTGTTTCACCTCACAGAGTTATACCTTTCTTTTCATGGGGCAATTGAATAACACTGTTTTTGTGGAATCTGCAAGGGATACTTGGGAGCATATTGAAGCCTATGGTGAAAAAGGAAATATCCTCAGATAAAAACTAGAAGGAAGCTTTCTGGGACACTGCTTTGTGATGTGTGAATTCATCTCACACAGTTACATTGTTCTTTTCACTGAGCAGTATGCTAACAGTGTTTTCTTGGAATATGCAATGGGATATTTTGGAGCACGTTGAAGTTTATGGTAACAAAGGAAATATCCTCGTGTAAAAATTAGAAAGAAGCTTTCTGAGAAACTGCTTTGTGGTTTGTGAATTCATCTCACTGAGTTACACGAAAATTTTCATGGAGCAGTTTGGTAGCACTGTTTTTGGGGATCTGAGAAGGGATAATTTGGATCGTCTTGAAGCTTATGATGACAAAGGAATTATCCTGAGATAAAAACTAGAAATAAGTTTTCTGAGAAAGTTCTTTGTGACGTGTGATTTCACCTCACAGAGTGACACCTTTCTTTTCAAGGAGCAGTTTGCTAACCCTGTTTTTCTGGTATCTGCAAAGGCATATTTGAGAGCGCATTGTGGCCTATGGTGAATAGGAAAGTATTCTCAGAGAAAAACTAGAAAGAAAGTTTCTGAGAAACTGCATTGCATTCCGTGAATTCATCTCAAAGAGTTACACTGTTCTTTTCATTGAGTAGTTTGCTAACACTGTTTTTGTGGAATCTGCAAGGGGATATTTGGAAGTTCATGAGGCCTATGGTGAAAAACTGAATATCTTCATATAAACACTAGAAAGAAGTTTTCAGATGAGTGAATTCATCTCACAGTGTTACACTGCTGTTTTCATTGAGCAGTTAACTAAAACTCTTTTGTTGGGATCTTCATTGTGATATTTTGGAGAGCATTGAAGTCTATGGTGCCAAAGGAAATATTCTCAGACAAAAACTAGAAAGAACCTTTCTGAGAAACTGTTTCATGGTGTGTTAATTCATCTCCCAGAGTTACATGATTCTTTTCAAGGGGCAATATGGTAGCACTGTTTTTGGTGAATCTGAGAGAGGATATTTTGTAATGCATCAAAGTCTATGGTGACAAAGGAAATATTCTCAGAGAAAAACAACATAGAAACTTTCTGAGAAAGTTTTTGAGATGTGTAAATTCATCACACAGAGGTACTTCTTTCCTTTCCTGGAGAAGTTTGTGTATACTGTTTTCGTGGAATCTGCAAAGAGATATTTGGGAGCGCTTTGATACCTGTGTTGACAAAGGAAAGATCCTCGTATAAAAAGTAGAAAGATGCTTTCCGAGAAACTGCTTTGTGATGTGTGAATTCATCTCTCAGGGTTACACCATTCTTTTCAGTGAGAAGTTTGCTAACACTGTTTTTGTGGACCCTGCACAGGGACATTTTGGACCTCAATCAGACCTATAGTGAAAAAGAGGATATCCTCATATAAGAAGTAGAAAGAAGCTTTCTGAGAAACTGCATGGTGATGTGTGAATTCGTCTAAAGATTTACACTGTTCTTTTCATTGATTAGTTTGTTAACACTGTTTTCTTGTAATCTGGAATGGTCTATTTTGGAATGCATTGAAGTTTATAGTGATAAAGGAAGTATGCTCACATAAAAACTAGAAAGTTGCTGTCTGAGAAACTGCTTTGTGAAGTGTTAACTCATCTCACAGAGTCACATGATTCTTTTCATGGATCAGTTTGGTAGCAATGTTTTTTGGAAATCTGTGAAGGTATAATTTGGATGGCATTAAAGTCTACGGTGGCAAAGAAAATATCCTCCGTTAAAAACTAGATAGAAGCTTTCTGAGAAATTGCTATGTGATTTGTGAATTCGTCTCACAGAGTTACATGATTGTTTTCGTGGATCAGTTAGGTGGCACTGTTTATGGGGAATCTGAGAAGGGATATTTTGGATCACATTGAGGCCTATGGTGACAAAGGGAATATCCTGAGATAAAAACTACAAAGAAACATTCTGAGAAAGTTTTTTGTGATATGTGTTTTCATCTCACTGAGTTACACCTTGCTTTTCATGGAGCAGTTTGCTAACACAGTTTTCGTGGAATCTGCAAAGTGATATTTGGGAGTGCATTCAGGCCAATGATGAAAAAGGAAATATTCTCAGATAAAAACTAGACAGAAACTTTCTGAGAAACTGCTTTGTATGTGATTTCATCTCACAGAGTTTCACCATTCTTTTCATTGAGCAGTGTGCTAACACTGTTTTTGTGGAATCTCCAAAGGGATATTTTGGAGTGCATTGAAGTCTATGGTGAGAAAGGAAATATCCTCAGATAAAAACTGGAAAGATTTTCGAGAAACTGCTTTGTGATGTGAATTTTTCTCAAGGAGTTACAACGTTCTTTTCATTGAGCATTTTGCTCACTCTCTTTTCATGGAGTATGCAATAGGATATTTTGGAGCACTTTGAAGCATATGGTGACAAAGGAAATATCCTAAGACAAAAACTAGAAAGAAACTTTCTCAGAAACCACTTTCTTATTTGTGAATTCGTCTCACAGATTTACAATTTCCTTTCATGGAGCAGCTTGATAGCGCTGTTTTTGGGGAATCTGCAAAGGGATATTTTGGAGTCCATTGAGGTCTATGGTGAGAAAGGAAATATCCTCTGATTAAGATAAAACAGAAATTTTCTGAGAAACTGGTAGGTGATGTGCGAATTCATCTCAGAGAGTTACACTGTTTTTTTCCTTGAGCAGTTTTCTAGCACAGTTTTCTTGGAATCTGCAATGGGATATTTCAGAGCACATTGGACGTTTTGGTGACAAACGCAATAACATAATATAAAAACTAGATGGAAGATTTCTCAGAAACTGCTTCATGCTGTGTTAATTCATCTCACTGAGTTACACGGCTCTTTTCTTGGATCTGTTTTGTAGCACTGTTTTTGGTTAATTTTAGAAGGGATATTTTGGATAGCATTGAAAGCTAGAGTGACAAAGGCAATATCTCCAGAAAAAAAAATAGATAGAAGCTTTCTGAGAAAGTTCCTTGTGATGTTTGAATTCATCTCACCACTCTTTCCATGGTGCAGTTTGCTAACACTGTTTCCACAGAATCTGCAAAGGGATATTTGGGAGTGCATTCAGGCCTGTAGTGAAAAAGAAAATATCCTCAACATTATATATTATATTATATATAATACATGATATATAATATATGAATATATAATATGTGATATAGTATATATAATAAATAAGTGATATTGAATATCTCATAGATAAGACATTAATATTCCTAATATAAAAACAAACTTTTACAAATTAAAGGAAAAAATTATCCTATAGACATATGGGCAAAAAATATAAGTAGACAACTCACAAAAAGATGTTTTAAATGGTCCTCAAGCATTTGAAAAGATGTTTCGCTTCACTAATAATAGTAGACACAAACTAAAACTACAATGAGATACCACTTCTTACCTGTCCCATTGGGAAAAATCCAAAAGCGTAACAATACAGTTCATTGCTGAGGCTGTGAGGAAACAGGCACTTTCATACATTGCTGTTGGGGATCCAAAATGATTCAAACTCCATAGAAGAGGATTGGACAATAGCAACCAAAATTACATATGCATTTGTCCTTAAACCCAACCATCCCACTTCTAGGAATTTATTCTAAAGATAGCCTTACAACTACAAAATACATATGCAGAAATTCATTCATTGTGGCAGTAGTTTGTAATTGCAATGTTATCCAAAATATCCCTTCTCAGACTCCTGAAAAACAGTACTACAATACTGCTCCATGAAAAGAATGGTGTAACTCTGTGAGATGAATTGACATATATCAAAGCGCTTTCTCAGAAAGCTTCTTTCTAGTTTTTATATGAGGATATTTCCTTTTATACCATATTCCTCAATGAGCTCTGGAATATTCCATTGCAGATTCCAGGGAAAAAGTGTTAGCAAACTTCTCAATTAAAGGAACTTTGTGACTCCGTGAGATGAATTGAAATATCACAAAGCAATTTCACAGAAAACTTCTTTTTTGTTTTTATCTGAGGATATTTCCTTTGTCACAATAGACGTCAATGTGATCCAAATTATCCCTTCTCAAATTCCCCAAAAACGGTGCTACCAAACTGCTCCATGAAAAGAATCGTTCAACCCTGTGAGATGAGTTCACACAACACCAATCAGTTTCTCAGGGAGTTTCTTTCTAATTTTTTCTGAGGTTATTTCCTTTTCCACCATAGCCTTCAATGCACTCCCAAATACCCTTCTCAGACAGCACAAAAACAGTGATATCAAAGTGCTCCCTCAACAGAAACATTTAGCTCTGTGAGATGAATGCAAAAATCACAAAGGAGATTCTCAGAAAGCTTTTCTCCACTTTTTATCTCTGCAGATACAAACCGGAGAGAAGGTTTTTGAGAAACTATTTTCTGATGTGTGTATTCACCTCAGAGAGATAAACCATTCTGCTGATTGAGCAGTTTGGCATCACTCTTTTTGTGGTGTCTGAGAAGGGACATTTGGGAACACATTGAGGTTGATGGTACAAAAGCAAATTTGCTGCACAGATGAAAGCTAGAAAGGAGCTTTCAGAGACATTTATTTGTGATGGGTGAATTCATCTCCCAGATGTAACTACTCTTTTCATGGAGCAGTTTGTTAACCTTGATTCTGAGGAATCTACAAAGGGATATTCAGTGCACAGAGAAGCCTATGGTGAAAAAGGAAATACCGTCAGATGAAAACTAGAAAGAAGCTTTCTGACAGACTGTTTTGAGTTGGGTGGGTCCATCTCACAGAGTTGAATCTTTCTTTTCATTGAGCAGTTTGGTAACACTGTTTTTGTTGAATCTGCAATGGGATATTTTGGAGCACATAAAGGCCTAAGGTGAAAAAAGAAAATTCTCCCGGTGAAAACTGGAGAGAAGCTTTCAGAGAAAATTCTTTTTAATTTGGGCATTCATCTCATAGAGCTAAACGTTTCTGTTGAGGGAGCGCTTTGACCTCACTGCTTTTATGGTGTCTGAGATGGGATATTTGGGAATACATTGAAGCCTATGGTTTAAAAGGAAATATCCGCATATAAAAACTAGAAAGAAACTTTCTGAGAAACTGCTTTTTGATTCATCTCACAGAGTTACACTTTTCTTTGCATTGAGCAGTTTGGTAACACTGTTTATGTAGAATCTGCAAAGAGATATTCGGGAGGGCCCAGACCCCAGTGGTGAAAAAGGAAATATTTTCAGGTTAAAAAGTGCAAATATTAAAACTGCCTATTTGTCTAATCATAGGACATTGTTGAAAAAAACTGGTACAAACACACAATAGATACTATGTCATTGTAAACATAGAATGAGAAAACTCTCTATGGGCTGATGTGGAATGATGGTCGAAAGATCTTGTAAAATGAAAAATCAAAGCACCAGAGACTGTATATAATACCACTAACTTTGTTTGGAGGAAGGAAAAATAAGAAAACATACATATATCTTATATTTACCAAAAATTCACCAGAATGAAAAGCCAGAAACAATTATTAATACCTTGGTTGCCTACAAATGGTGAAGGAAACGAGAGTGCCGTGGCTGTAGAAGGGAGGAACACTTTTCTGAGTATACCTTTCTGTAAGTTTTGACTTTTTAAAGCATTTTAATGCTTGACGTATTCAAAACAATTAAGTCGGCAAGGATAGGAAAGGGAGAAACTGAAACAATGAACCCAACTGTATTTCAAATGAATACTATAATTACAATGGAGGGCAAAAAATAACTAATTTGAGGAACTTACAACAGTTTTGACTGCACATCCTATAGCCCTCAGTCTTGGGCAGGGTAGGGAAATGGAAAAACTGGAAACTAGGGATCCTGAACTCTTTTGAGTAGCTTTGCATTTTTGTAGGTATGGGTGAAGTCATTCTGAAACTACTTTGGATGTATTATGAGATTGAGCAAATGAGTAAATCTATTGATTTTAGAAGCCAAGACTTTCACTGTGAAAGAAGGTACATGCAAATATGGAATGGGGGAAGGTAAAAAAGATGAATTAAAATTGGAAGTATTGGTGATCACTTATGATATCTAAAATATGCACATGTATGTGTATAAACATGTATATGTGCATATCGTGTGTGTATGTGCATTTACATGTATGTAAGTATATGTATATGCATGCATATATCTCCTGGCTCCATTCACTTAAAAAGGTATAGAAGCAGAGATATTCCAGGAGCAAACAGCACAGCTAGTGCATGGATTTTTATCTCTAACACTATTCCCCACCAAAAGGAATAAGGGGTTCTTGGAGAAGTGGCTCAAAGCAGGGCTGGGGAAGCGTGATGAACCTGGAACATTTTGTTATACCAGAGGTAAGGATGTGCTCCAAAGAATAATGGACATATGGCACAGACACACCTAGTCAGCTTGAAAGGATCCAACTGGCCAAATATGGAATAATCCATCACCAGGCTAAATAAGGATAATAATTATACACCACTTGGGGGAAAGCGGGGTAGAAAACAGAAATCAATGAGTTCATACAGATAATACACACTGCTATGGTGTGAACATGTGTATCGCCCCAAAATTTATGTGTTGAAACCTAACCTCTAGAGTAATGATATCAAGAGATGAGATCTTTGGGAGGTGATTAGAAATTAATATCCTTATAAAAGGGGCCTGAGGAAGTTCATTCACTCTTTCCACCATGTGAGGATAGAGAGAAAGCACCATGTATAAGGAAAGAGCCCTTACAAGACACCAAATCTGCTGGTGCCTTGACCTTTAAATTCCCAGCCTCCAGAACTGTGACTAATAAATTTCCACTATATATAGACTACCCAGTCTAAGATATTTCGTTACAGCAGCTGGGACAGACTAAGACACATTCATCCATACATGAGGAAAAGACAGGGTCCTTGGTTAAACTACAATGTCACATGCTGACTGGTAAACATGGAGGGAGTGCTGAAGTGATCCTCATCATTTTGTTACCATCACAGCAAAGACTGGTTCAGGCAAGAATCCCAATAGATGCTAAATCTGAGGGGAAATTGTAATGAGGAGCAGGATATTTGCATGGTCTTAAAGCGTCTCTCCTCAAACTCATTATTTGCAAGGGAGAAAATGGTAACTTTTTACTGTTGGAGAAATAGGACAACACTCCTACTGTGTGAGGAAAACTAGTGTCACCAGGGAGGGACAGATAGACATTGTGTGCCTCCAGATATGGCTGCCTGAGAAGCATACAATGTCACATATGCAATATTCTGGTCAGGAATGTAGAACCTTAATCCACTGATGAGGAAACATCAGACAAATTCAGAATACAGAAACTCCTGTATATAGAAAGTAGGGGGACTCTGTCTTCAAATCTGTCACTGTCACAAAAGGAAAAAAAAAAAAACATTTAAAAAGGCTGTGGCAATGTTTCAGAGATTAAAGAAACATGACAACTAAGTGCAGTATCTGTCCCGAGACTGGATCTAGTACTGGAGGAAAAGGAAGCCATAACAAACATTGGGCCAATGAGACAATTGAAATACAAATTAAAGTATTAATGTTATATTTACCGAAATTGAGGACTTCACTGTGGTTATTTATGAGAATATACCTATATATAAAAAATACTATTTAGGGATAAAAGACCATGCTACGTAAAACTTACTCTCAAATTCTTTAGTAAAAACAGAATATTTTATGGTATATACACAATATTATACATGTATGTATATATGTGTGTGTAGATATACATTATGCACATATATATGCATATGTGGAGAAAGAAAGAAACAGAACGGAGAGTGTGCAAATGATTAGGCAAATGGACTAACATGTTGACAATAGAAGCTGGGTAAAAGGTTAACTGATGTTCTTTCTACTATTCATATTCGAGTAACTTCTATAAGTTTGAAACTGTTTCCAATAAAAAGTCAAAAATATACATAGGCCTTTCTATTAGCCCGTTTTCACACTGCTATAAAGAATACCTGAGACTGTGTAATTTATAAACTGACTGACAGCTCTGCATGTCTGGGGAGGCCTCAGGAAACTTACAGTCATGGCAGAAGGCAAAGGGGAAGCAAGCAACTTCTTCACAAGGTGACAGAAGAGAGAAAAGAGCAGGGGAAACCACCACTTATAAAACCATCAGATCTCATGAGAACTCACTCACTATCATGAGAACAGCATAGGGGAAACTGCCCCCATGATCCAATCACCTCCCACCTGGTCCCTCCCTTGACACATGGGGATTTCAATTCAAGATGTGATTTGGAGTAGGGACACAGAGCCAGACCATATCAGCCTTCAAGAAATGTTTGATGTCTTACTAGTAAATTTCATGATATATAAAGCATAAAGAAAAAAAAACAGTGTATGGCAAAATACGTATTTATGCATTTTAAATGTTCATCTCTCAGTTGACTCATCTAAAGGTAGATAGAATGAACAGAAGGAAAAGATTTGAATATGTAATTGGATTAGAAGATAAAGGTCACACTATCAGGAGTAGTAAAATTAAAGTTGATGGAAAGTGTTGTCTTACTAACCTATAGGGAGGAAAAGAAATAGTGCTTATGTCTCAGAAGCATTCATTCAACTTCAGAGGACCAAGTCCACCAGTAAGAGTCACTTTTCCAAAGGATTACATTCATACATTCGGTTTTTTTCTTAGATTTCAAACTGTTGACAAGTGAAACCCAAGATAATGATGCACCTTTGAGCCCTCTCGTAATCTCTTTTTTATTGTCAGTATTTTACTTCTGCGAAGAGAGTCACAAATATATGATAAACACATTCTGAAGGAGATCATAAATACAGATAGCACTGGGGTCTCTTTACAATTTCTTAATGACTCCTCTGGACATTAGTGTGATACATCAAGAGAAAAATTAAGAGACTAAATTCAAATTTCATGACAAAATGAGAACATTCTCAATGGGAATTTGAAACTAAGCATTGACACTCAAAGCATAAATAAATGGAAAACAATCAGAAGAAAATCTCCTCCAAACTGCCTTGCTTATCCCCAGGTGACGTGGTAAGAACACTTTCCCTGAGATTTGGTAGTTGCTAAAAAATTGTATCCTTTTTCTCCCTGCCCTACTATCTTTTAGAAAGGATATGACTGAACAATAACATTTATCTTATATAAAATGCTCGGAGTTAAATATGCATTAAGTCCACTTAAGACCTCTTAAGAAACTACCAACACTTTTAAGTGACCATGACTATAAGAAGTCTTTCTTTTTCTGGTAGATATTAAAAAACAAAAACAAACACAAAAGGAACTAAAAAGGAACAGGTAAACGAAACCCAGAGAAACAGGATGAAAGAATGACCAGCAGAGATGAAAGCTAATAGCAGTATAAAGAAGAAAACCCTTTAAAAGGTCAGAGAGTGAAATGAAAAAAGGAAAAAAAAAAAAACAAGTGTTAGTTCAAGACAGGCCAGCTGGAAGCAAATGTTTTTGGATTTTTATGTTACAGACTTACAAAACAGCCCAGTCAATGCATGATGGAAGCTGCTAATTTTAAAGCCAATATATTTTGTTTAGGAGATGCTGTGAGAACCCAGTGTCCAACAAAGGAAATATTTGCATGGCCAATTTGAGTATACCTAAAGGGACGTCACTTAGTTTAAACCTCCCACTGTGAGGTTCAACAAATTGACTGGAAGCGTATCTGAATTAAAAATGGAGAGTTATGAGAATACCCCATCAGTGGCATTGTGAGAAAGTATTATCGACTGTTTTGAATCATCACCAAGGGAAAGCATAATTTCATTTTCTAAGAAGTTTGTAATATTTTCTACTATGAGATGAAATCTAAGAACTAAATTAGGAGCAAGCAAAATAGCTCTCACAATTTACTGAGTAAAACCTAAACAATATTTATATGATAAAAGTATTTATATATATATATTTTTATTTTTTGTTTGTTTGTTGGTTTGTTTTCTTGAGACGGAGTCTCACTTCGTCGCCCAGGCTGGAGTACAGTGGCGTGATTTCGGCTCACTGCAAGCTCTGCCTCCCAGGTTCACACCATTCTCCAGCCTCAGTCTCTGGAGTAGCTGGGACTACAGGCACCCGCCACCACTCCTGGCTAATTTTTTGTATTTTTAGTAGAGACGGAGTTTCACCATTTTAGCCAGGATGGTCTCAATCTCCTGAACTCATGATCCACTCACCTCAGCCTCCCAAAGTGCTGGGATTGCAGGCGTGAGCCAACACGCCCAGCCAAAAGTATATCTGTGTATTATTAATAGGATTCGTCAAACCTAAAAATGAAGACCAACTGTTTTTCATAATGTTTTCTTATTCCAGAATTCATATATTTGGTTTTTCATCATTCTCCAATACTGAAAACTGACTCATGCTTCAATCTGTTTAAATGTAACTTTCTTTCTTCTAGGAGATGGTCCTAAGAAGAATGCTCCTTGAAATATAGACAAGAACTAGATGTTATCTTAGTTTGAACACTCATGCAAAATCCAGTCCCTGTGAGATCCAGGATATCATCCCTCTGGCTCATCTTAAAAAACAGTTCTAAATCTGACTTGGGCTGAATCGTTGCTTTGTGTGTCTGTATCTTTTAAACTATAAACTTTCCAGATTTTATGTAACCCAATGTGCTGCATATGAATATTACTTTCTAGGTTACATCTAGCATGTGTTCAACCTCAGTACTGAAATTAAATTTACCACCACGATGGATCAGTCACTCATTAACTCTGCTCATTACCTCTGCAGCACCTTCAAGGCGAGATCACTTATTCCTTCAGATTTCTTTCCCCTGATCCAATTCATTAGATTCCATACTACCTACAACCTACCCAATTAGGTAGTTAAAGGGTGAAGTCCAGATACACATCTGGAAACATTTCTTGGGCAACAGGGTAGAGTCTGGTGCCCTAGGGATGAGCGCCCTACACTCTCCTCTCCATTCTATCCATCCCTCTCCTGCTCCCCCACAACACCACCCGTCATACCCCATGCAAGAAATCCCAAGAGAGTAAACCTTGACCACGCCCACAACAAGGGCAAGGCAATGTTTTGGTATTTTGAGACTACCTAGGAAGGTTGATGGAACTGCAAAGCATAATTACACATGTGGGAAAACATTCTGGATGATTATTAATTAATCAGGAACTGGGTGTGAAAACCTTCAGAACATGAGTTTTTGGAGCCTCATAAATCAAGAAATCAGGAACATTTTCGTCCCACTGTAAAAAGTGGTTAAGTGGTCTATGTTAATAGTCAACTTACTATACAACTAGCTACGTCTACAGTATTAATACTAGATAATTTTTCTTTCCTGAGACTGTAAAAAAACTTATAAATGTAATCTTTTCCTCTCTTCCATAGAAATTATTGAAAAGGCAAGTTATCTGAAAAGGCTTTTAGGCATTTACTTCATGGAACCAATTAGTTCTTTTTCTACTGTTTTCCAAGCAGAAAAGATAGATTTATATTGCAGAGTTTCCTAAAAGCAGATACTAAGATGGATTTTGGATCAACTATTGTGAAGGGTAGGAAACAAAGATGGATTCGGCAAAGGAAAAAGAAAGATTGCCAAGTGGGCCCAAGAAGCCTGAGGCAACCCAACTGGGAGCTCAGAAGTGTAGGATCCAACAGAGATGGCCCCTTTAGGCAAAAGTGGCTGGGCAGCTATTCTTCTTTCCGTCTCAGTCAATGGAGGTGGGCTGCTCAGGCTGAGGGCGAAAGAGCAGGTGCCTCTCTGCAGCTGAAGCAGACACAGAAGGCTATGAAGACTATTGGCTGCCTGGTGCCTGCACCCCCCACAGCTAGCCAGCAAGCCCATCCTTGAAGCAGAATCAAGCAACACACCTTCGTGTCTACAGCCATGGTATTAACCAATTAGATCAGGTTGCTACTTAGTTGCCTCTCTTAAAGGCACTTGCAGGCTCTGATTTATAGAGACATGTCATTTAACAAAAAACATTTAACATTTGTAAACCAATTTTTAAAACCCAGGGAAAGTAATTCATGGGGAGGCCTGCCTTGAATTTGTCCACATGTTTGTTAAGCCTAGTTTCTTCAGCCGGTTGGCAAGCATTTTCTCTGGAAAAACTACCATCACATCTGTTCCTTACCCTAAAGCTCTGCAGCTTGCTTGGGTTTGGTGATCCCCATAGCGAATGGCAGAAATCATCTGGAGGAGTGTCCGTCTTTGAACATCTTCAAGAACTACAGAAACACAAACCAGAGTGATTTCTGGCTTGCTTATCAGCCCCTGGGCACAGACCAACATGGACAAGTGCTTTCCGGTTGATTATGTAAACAAGCTACATAGGCCCCTCTCAAGCATCGCTGCCACGGCTGCCTAAGGAAAAACAACACTGCGAGGCGACATGCATAACAACCCCTCCTCAATCAAGCTGTCCCTAGGAGTTTCTTTCTTTCTCTAGCATAATCATCATTCTCATCCAGTTACGGCAGGTACTTTGCTACATTGCCATGGGGATTACACTGAAGATAATCACTTGTGAACATTTGCAGATCCTGACAACCCACTGGGGCCTGATGTTGCTTCGCCCCCTCAATCTGAACATGCTCATTGAAGACTCATCCACTTGGCTCTTGATTTTAATCCTAATGCTGACCCTCTTCCTCACAGCTGTGAGTCTTTGAACAAATCTTTTCCAAACCTGTTTCCTCAGCTGAAAATGGGGTGGGAGAATGTGTGGTTGGTACAGACGATGGCTAACTCCAAAATTCCAGGGCCTACAATACTACTACACACATCCAAGGGACACTTCTCTATCATGACTCTATTATCAGGCACTTTAAAAAATTTCAAAGCACCTATTAAATGATGCCCAGATGCCCAGCAATAATAAAATTATATCCCAATGCAATCACTCGGATTTTTAACAAGAGAATTATCAGTATACAACTCAGGTGGTGGGGTGGTATGAGGTTGAGATAGCCTACTTTCTTTTAAAATCAACCCAGAGTTTGCTTAAAACAAACAAGAACAAAACAAATGCTCCTCTGAATGTGCACTCATCTGAGTGTGTGCTCCTATGAGTGTGATCTCCTGAGTGTGCGCTACCCTGGGTGTGCGCTCGTCTGAGTGAGAGCTCCTATGAGTGTGCACTTCTCTGATTGTGAGCTCCTCTGAGTGTGTGTTCGTCTGAATGTGAGCTCCTCTGAGTGTGCACCCCTCTGAGTCTGAGCTCCTCTGAGTGTGCACTCATCTGTGTGAGGTCCTCTGAGTGTGCACTCATCTGAGAGGGTGCTCCTGTGAGTGTGAGCTCCTCTGAGTGTGATCTTCTCTGAGTGTGTGCTCACCTGAGTGCATGCACCCCTGTGTGCATGCTCGACTTTGTGTGTGCTCCCAAGAGTGTGCACTCCCCTGAGTGTGTGCTCCTCTGAGTGTGTGCTCCTCTGAGTGCATGCTCCCCTGTGTGCACTGTCATCTAAGTGTGCCCTCCCCTGAGTGTGCGCTCCCCTGAGTGCACGCTCCCCTAAGTGCATGCTCCCATGTGTGCACGCTCATGTGAGTGTGTGCTCCCCTGAGTGTGTTCTCCCCTGAGTGTGCGCTCCCCTGAGTGTGCGCTCTCCTGAGTGTGCGCTCCCCTGAGTGTGCACTCTCCTGAGTGTGCACTCCCCTGAGTGTGCACTCCCCAGAGTGTGTGCTCCTCTGAGTGTATGCTCCCCTCAGTGCACCAACGTCTGAGTGTTCCCTCCCCTGAGTATTCGCTCCTCTGAATGTGCACTCCCCTGAGTATTCACTCCTCTGGGTGTGCGCTCCCCTAAGTGAACGCTCCCCTGATTGTGCGCTCCCCTGAGTGTACACTCACCTGAGTGCTCACTCCCCTGAATGTGCCTCCCCTGAGTGTGCCCTCCCATGAGTGCGTGCTCCACTGAGTTAGCAGTCCCCTGAGTGCATGCTCCCCTGAGTGCACACTCCATTGAGTGTGCATTCTCCTGAGTATGTGCTCCCCTGAGTGTGATCTCATTTGAGAGTGCTCTCCCCTGTGTGCACTCCCCGGAGTGTGCACTCCACTGAGTATGCACTCCCCTGAGCGCACACTCGTGAGTGTGCACTCCCCTGAGTGTGAACTCGCCTGAGTTAGGAATCCCCTGAGTGTGTGAGCTCCTGAGTGAGCACTCCCCTGAGTGTTCACTTCCCTGAGTTCGCACTCTCCTGATTGAGAACGCCCCTGAGTGTGCACTCCCCTGAGTGTATGCTCACCTGAGTGTGCACTCCCCTGAGTGTGATCTCATTTGAGTGTTCTCTCCCCTGAGTGTTCACTCCCTTGGGTGTGCTCTCACCGGAGTGTGAACTCTGCTGAGTGTGCGCTCCCCTGAGTGCACACTCGTCTGAGTGTGTGTTCCTCTGAGTGTGCTCTCCCCTGAATGTAACTTCTCCTGAGTGTGCAGTCCTCTGAGTGTGCGCTTCCCTGAGTGTGCTCTCCCCTGAGTGAGCACTCCACTGAGTGTGCACTCCTCTGAGTGCGTGCTCCCCTGAGTGCACATTCCCCTTAGTGTGTGTTCCCCTGAGTGTGCACTCCTCTGAGTGCTTGCTCCCCTGAGGGCACGCTCGTCTGAGTGTGTGCTCCCCTGAGTGTGTTCTCCTCGAGTGTGCACTCCCCTGAGTGCATAATCATCTGAGTGTGCGCTCCCTGAGTGTGCACTCCCCAGACTGTGTGCTCCTCTGAGTGTATGCTCCCCTCAGTGCACCCACGTTTGAGTGTGCCCTCCCCTGACTATTCACTCCTCTGAGTGTGCACTCCCCTGAGTATTCACTCCTCTGAGTGTGCACGCCCCTGAGTGCACGCTTATCTGAGGGTGCACTCCCCTGAGTGTGCACTCCTCGAGTGTGCACTGCCCTGAGTGTGGGCTCCCTTTAGTGTGCAGTCCCCTGAGTGTGCACTGCCCTAAGTGTGGGCTCCCCTTAGTGTGCACTCCCCTGAGTGCACACCCATATGAGAGAGTGCTCCGCTAAGTGTGCTCTCCCCTGAGTGGGCACTCCCCTGAGTGTGCGCTCCCCTGAGTGTGCACTCCCCTGAGTTTGCACTCGCCTGAGTGAGCACTCCGCTGAGTGTGCGCTCCCCTGAGTGCATGCTCACCTGAGTGTGCACTCTCCTGAGTGAGCACTCCCCTGAGTGTGTTCTCCCCTGAGTGTGTGCTCCCATGAGTGCGTGCTCATCTGAGTGTGTGCTCCCCTGAGTGTGTTCTCCCGTGAGTGTGTGCTCACCTGAGTGAGCACTCCTCTGAGTGTTTACTTCCCCAAGTGTGTGTTCCCCTGAGTGCGTGCTAGGCTGAGTGTTCGCTCACATGATTGTGCACTCCCCTGAGTGCGCACTGCCCTGATGTGGGTTCCCCTGAGTGTGCATTCCCCTGAGTGTGCACTCCCCTGAGTGAGCGCTCCTCTGAGTGTGCACTCCCCTGAGTGCACGCTCATCTGAGTGTGTTCTCCCCTTTGTGTGCACTCCCCTGAATGTGTGCTCTCCTGAGTGTGTTCTCCCCTGAGTGTGCACTGCCGTGAGTGCACGCTGATCTGAGTGTGCGCTCCCCTGAGTGTGCTTTACCCTGAGTGTGCGCTCCCCTGAGTGCGGTCTCTCCTGAGTGTGCTCTCCCCTGAGTGTGTGCTCTCCTGAGAGTGCACTCCCCTGAGTGAGCGCTCCACTGAGTGAGCGCTCCCCTGAGTGCACACTCCCTGAGTCTGCACTCTCCTGAGTGTGGGCTCCCCTGAGTATGATCTCATTTGAGAGTGCACTCCCGAGTGTGCGCTCACGTGAGTGTGCACTCCCCTGATAGTGCACTCACCTGAGTGAGCACTCCTCTGGGTGTGCACTCCCCTGAGTGTGCACTGCCCTGAATGTGGGCTCCCCTTAGTGTGCCCTCCCCTGAGTGCATGCTCGTATGAATGTGTGCTCTGCTAAGTGTGCTTTCCCCTGAATGTGCACTCCGCTGAGTGTCCACTCCCCTGAGTGTGTGCTCTCTTGAGGGTGTACTCCCCTGAGTGATCACTCCCCTGAGGGTGCTCTACCCTGAGTGTGCACTCGCCTGAGTGAGCACTACCATGAGTGTGCACTCACCTGAGTGTGCACTCTCCTGAGTGTGCGCTCCCCTAAGCATGCGCTCGCCTGAGTGTGCACTCTCCTGAGTTTGGGCACCCCTGAATATAATCTCATTTGAGAGTGCACACCCCTGAGTGTGTGCTCACTTGAGTGTGCGCTCCCCTGAGTGTGTTCTCCCATGAGTGTGCGCTCCCCTGAGTACACGCTCATCTGAGTGTTCGCTCGCCTGAGTTTCCACTCCCCTGAGTGCGCACGGCCCTGAGTGTGGGCTCCTGTGAGTGTGCACTCCCCTGAGTGTTCGCTCCCCTGAGTGAGCACTCCTCTGAATGTGCACTCCCTCGAGTGCGCACATGTTTGAGTGTGCGCTCCCCTGATTGTGCACTCCCCTGAGTGTGTGCTTCCCTAAGTGTGTTCTCCCCTGAGTGAGCACTTCTCTGAGTGTGCGCTCACCTGAGTGTGCACTCCCCTGAGTGTGCACTCCCCTGAGTGTGCACTGCCCTTAGTGTGTGCTCCCCTGAGTGATCACTCCTCTGAGTGTGCACTCACCTGAGTGTGCACTGCCCTGAGTGTGGGCTCCCCTTAGGGTGCACTCCCCTGAGTACACACTCGTATGAGTGTGCGCTCCGCTAAGTGTACTCTCCCCTGAGTGTGCACCCCCTGAGTGTCCACTCCCCTGAGTGTGCGTTCTCCTGAGTGTGTTCTCCCCTGAGTGTGCACTCCCCTGAGTGTGCACTCTTCTGACCGTGTGCTCGCCTGAGTGTGTGCTCCACTGAGTTCATGCTCACCTGAGTGTGCACTCTCCTGACTATAAGCTCCCCTGAGTGTGTTCTCCCGAGTGTGCACTCCTGTGAGTGCACTCTCTACTGAGTGGGCTCTCCCCTGAATGTGTGCTCCCTTGAGAGTGCACTCCCCTGAGTGAGTGTGCCCCTGAGTGAGCCCTCCCCTGAGTGCATGCTCCCATGAGTGTGCACTCTCCTGTGTGTGGGCTCCCCTGAGTATGATCTCATTTGAGAGTGCACTCCCTTGAGTGTGCGCTCACCTGAGTGTGTGTTCTCCTTAGTGTGCCCTACCCTGAGTGAGTACTCCTCTGAGTGTGCCCTCCCCTGAGTGTGCACTGCCCTGAGTGTGGCTTCCCCTTAGGGTGCACTCCCCTGTGTGCATGCTCGTATGAGTGTGCGCACCACTAAGTGTGCTCTTCCATGAGTTTGCACTCCGCTGAGTGTCCACTCCCCTGAATGTGCGCTCTCCTGAGAGTGCACTCCCCTGAGTGTTGGCTCCCCTGAGTGTGCACTCCCTGAGTGTGCACTCCCCTGAGTGTGTACTGCCCTGAGTGCGTGCTGATCTGAGTGTGCACTCCCCTGAGTGTGCTTTACCCTGAGTGTGCACTCCCCTGAGTGCGATCTCTCCTGAGTGTGCTCTCCCCTGAGTGTGCACTCCCCTGAGAGTGCACTCCCCTGAGTGAGTGCTCCACTGAGTGAGTGCTCCCCTGAGTGTGCACTGCCCTGAGTCTGCACTCTCCTGAGTGTGGGCTCCACTGAGTATGATCTCATTTGAGAGTGCACTCCCCTTAGTGTGCGCTAACGTGAGTGTGCGCTCCCCTGAGAGTGCGCTCACCTGAGTGAGCACTCCTCCGAGTGTGCACCCCCCTGGGTGTGCACTGCCCTGAGTGTGGGCTCCCCTTAGTGTGCTCTCCCCTGAGTGTACACTCGTATGAATGTGTGCTCCGCTAAGTTTGCGCTCCCCTGAATGTGCACTCCACTGAGTGTCCACTCCCCTGAGTGTGCGCTTTCCTGAGGGTGCACTCCCCTGAGTGAGCACTCCCCTGAGTGTGCTCTACCCTGAGTGTGCACTCGCCTGAGTGTGCACTCAACTGAGTGTGCACTCTCCTGAGTGTGCACTCCCCTGAGCGTGTGCTCGCCTGAGTGTGCACTCTCCTGAGTGTGGGCTTCCCTGAATATAATCTCGTTTGAGAGTGCACTCCCCTGAGTGTGGGCTCACTTGAGTGTGCGCTCGTCTGAGTGTGTGCTCCCCTGAGTGTGCTTTACCCTGAGTGTGCACTCCCCTGAGTGCGATCTCTCCTGAGTGTGCGCTCCCCTGAGTGTGCACTCCCCTGAGTGTGTTCTCCCCTGAGTGTGTGCTCCCGTGAGTACACGGTCATCTGAGTGTTCGTTCGCCTGAGTTTGCAATCCCCTGAGTGCACACGGCCCTAAGTGTGGGCTACCCTGAGTGTATATTCCCCTGAGTGTTCGCTCCCCTGAGTGAGCACTCCTCTGAATGTGCACTCCCCCGAGTGCGTGCACGTTTGAGTGTGTGCTCCCGTGATTGTGCACTCCCCTGAGTGTGTGCTTCCCTGAGTGTGTTCTCCCCTGAGTGAGCACTCCTCTGAGTGTGCGCTCACTTGAGTGTGTGCTCCCCTGAGTGTGCGCACCCCTGAGTGAGCACTCCTCTGAGCGTGCACTCCCCTGAGTGTACACTGCCCTGAGTGTGGGCTCCCCTTAGGGTGCACACCCCTGAGTACACACTCGTATGAGTGTGCGCTCTGCTAAGTGTACTCTCCCCTGAGTGTGCACTCCCCTGAGTATCCACTTCCCTGAGTGTGCGTTCTCCTGAGTGTGTTCTCCCTTGAGTGTGCGCTCCCCTGAGTATGCCTTCGTCTGAGTGTTCGCTCGCCTGAGTGTGCACTCCCCTCAGTGTGCAGTCTCCTCAGTGTGCACTCCCCTGAGTGTGCACTCCCCTGATCATGCGCTCACCTGAGTGAGCCCTTCCCTGAGTGTGCGCTCCACTGAGTGTGCACTCTCCTGAGTGTGTGCTCCCCTGAATGTGATATTATTTGAGAGTACACTCCCCTGAGTGTGCGCTCACCTGAGTGTGCACTCGTATGAGTGTGCTCTCCACTGAGTATGCACTCTCCTGAGTGTGCACTCCCCTTAGTGTGCTCTCCCCTGAGTGTGCACTCCCCTGAGTGTGCTCACCCCTGTGTGTGTACTCCGCTGAGTGTGCACTACCCTGAGTGCGAGCTCGTCTGAGTGTACACACCCCTCAGAGTTCACTCTGCTGAGTGTGCACTGCACTTAGTGTGCGCTCCCCTGAGTGTGCACTCCTCTGGGTGCGTGCTCCCATGAGTGTGCCCTTTCCTGAGTGTCCACTCACCTGAGTGTGCATTCCTCTGCGTGCGTGCTCCTCTGAGTGCCCCCTCCCCTTAGTGTGTGCTCCTCTGAGTGTGCACTTCCCTGAGCGTGCCCTACGCTGAGTGTGTGCTCCCCTGTATGTATGATCGTCTGAGTGTTCGCTCCCCTGAGTGTGCTCTCCCCTGAGTGTGCATTCCACTGAGTGTGCACTCACCTGAGTGCATGCTCGTCTGAGTGTGTGCTACTCTGAGTGTGCACTCCCCTGAGTGTGCACTGCCCTAAGTGTATGCTCCCCTGAGGGTGTGCTCCTCTGAGTGCATGCTCCCCTGACTTTACGCTCATCTAAGTGTGCCCTCTCCTGAGTGTTCACTCTCCTGAGTGCACGCTCCCAGAGGTGCATGCTCCCATGGGGGCACGCTCATCTGGGTATGCACTTCCCTGAGTGCGCACTGGTCTGAGTGTATGCTCCACTGAGTGCGCGCTCCACTGAGTGCGCGCTCCGCTGAGTGCACGCTTGTCTAAGTGCACGATCCTCTGAGTGTACGCTCATCTGAGTGTGAGCTCCTATGAGTGTGCGCTCCTCTGAGTGTGAGCTCCCCTGAGTGTGCACTCATCTGAGTGCCTGCTCCCCTGAGTGCATGCTCGTCTTGGTGTGAACTCCCCTGAGTGTGCACTCCCCTGATTGGGCGCTCCCGTGAGTATTCGCTTGTGTGACTGTGAGCTCCCCTGAATATGCGATCCCCTGAGTGTTCTCTCCTCTGAGTGCCTGCTCTCCTGAGTGTGCACTCACCTGTGTGCGCTCCCTTGAGTGTGTGCTCCTCTGAGTGTGCGCTCCCCTGAGAGGTGCTTCCCTGAGTGTGTGCTCCCCTGAATATGAGTTATTTTGAGTGTGAACTCTCCTGAGTATGCACTCCCCTGAGCGCGTGCTCCCCTAAGTGTGAGCTCGTTTGAGTGTGTGCTCCCCTGAGTGAGCGCTCCCCTGAGTGTGCACTCTCCTGAGTCTGCACTTCCCTGAGAGTGCTCTCCCCTGAGTGTGTACTTCTCCAGGTGTGCACTCCCCTGAGTACTCGCTCATCTGAGTGTGTGCTCGCCTGAGTGTGCACTCTCCTGAGTGTGTGCTCCCCTGAGTGAGCTCTCCCCTGAGTGTGCACTCATGTGAGTGTGTGTTCCCCTGAGTGTATGCTCATCTGAGTGAGTGCTTCCCTGAGTGTGCACTCCCCTCTGTGTGCACTCCTCTGAGTGTATGCTCCCCTCAGTACACTCTCATCTGAGTGTGCCTTCCTCTGAATATTCACTCCTCTGTGTGCTTGCTTCCCTGAGTGCACGCTCATCTGAGTGTGTGCTCCCCTGAGTGCGCACTTCCCTTAGTGTGCGCTCCCCTGAGTGCGTGCTCATCTGAGTGTGCGCTTCCCTGAATGTACGCTCCCCTGAGTGCACGCTCCCCTGAGCGTGCACTCTCCTGAGTGTGAGATTGTTTGAGTGTGCGCTTCCCTAAGTGTGTGCTCCCGAGTGTGCCCTCCCCTGAGCGTGCACTCCTCTGAGTGTGCACTCCTCTGTGTGCATGCTCATCTGAGTGTGTGCTCCCCTGAGTTTGCACTCCCCTGAATGTGTGCTCCCCTGAGTGTGCACTCCCATGAGTGTGTGCTTCCCTGAGTGTGCACTCCCCGGTGGGCACACCTCTGAGTGTGCACTCCATTCAGCGTGCACTCGTCTGAGTGAGCACTCCCCTAAGTGTGCACTCCCCTGAGTGTGCAGTGCACTGAATGCACGCTGATCTTAGTGTGCGCTCCCCTGAGTGTGAACTCACCAGAGCGTGAGCTCCCCTGTGTGCGCGCTCATCTGTGTGTGCACTCACCTGAGTGTGACCTTGTCTGAGTTTGCGCAACCCTAGGCATGCACTCCCCTGAGTGTGCGCTCCCCTGAGTGTGTTCTCCCCTGAGTGTGCACTCCCATGAGTGTGTGCTCGTCTTAGTGTGTGCTCCCAAGTGTGCTCTCCCTGAGTGTGCGCTCCCCTGAGTGTGCACTCCCCTGAGTGCGTGTTCCCCTGAGTGTGCACTGTACTGAGTGTGAGCTCCCCTGAGTAGGATCTCATTTGAGAGTGCACTACCCTGAGTGAGCACTCCTCTGAGTGTGCACTCCCCTGAGTGAGCACACCCATGAGTGTGCCCTCACCTGAGCGTTCACTCGCCTGAGTGTGTACTCTCCTGAGGGTGGGCTCCCCTGAGTATGATCTCATTTGAGAGTGCACTCCCGAGTGTGCGCTCACGTGAGTGTGCACTCCCCTGATAGTGCACTCACCTGAGTGAGCACTCCTCTGGGTGTGCACTCCCCTGAGTGTGCACTGCCCTGAATGTGGGCTCCCCTTAGTGTGCCCTCCCCTGAGTGCATGCTCGTATGAATGTGTGCTCTGCTAAGTGTGCTTTCCCCTGAATGTGCACTCCGCTGAGTGTCCACTCCCCTGAGTGTGTGCTCTCTTGAGGGTGTACTCCCCTGAGTGATCACTCCCCTGAGGGTGCTCTACCCTGAGTGTGCACTCGCCTGAGTGAGCACTACCATGAGTGTGCACTCACCTGAGTGTGCACTCTCCTGAGTGTGCGCTCCCCTAAGCGTGCGCTCGCCTGAGTGTGCACTCTCCTGAGTTTGGGCACCCCTGAATATAATCTCATTTGAGAGTGCACACCCCTGAGTGTGTGCTCACTTGAGTGTGCGCTCCCCTGAGTGTGTTCTCCCATGAGTGTGCGCTCCCCTGAGTACACGCTCATCTGAGTGTTCGCTCGCCTGAGTTTCCACTCCCCTGAGTGCGCACGGCCCTGAGTGTGGGCTCCTGTGAGTGTGCACTCCCCTGAGTGTTCGCTCCCCTGAGTGAGCACTCCTCTGAATGTGCACTCCCTCGAGTGCGCACATGTTTGAGTGTGCGCTCCCCTGATTGTGCACTCCCCTGAGTGTGTGCTTCCCTAAGTGTGTTCTCCCCTGAGTGAGCACTTCTCTGAGTGTGCGCTCACCTGAGTGTGCACTCCCCTGAGTGTGCACTCCCCTGAGTGTGCACTGCCCTTAGTGTGTGCTCCCCTGAGTGATCACTCCTCTGAGTGTGCACTCACCTGAGTGTGCACTGCCCTGAGTGTGGGCTCCCCTTAGGGTGCACTCCCCTGAGTACACACTCGTATGAGTGTGCGCTCCGCTAAGTGTACTCTCCCCTGAGTGTGCACCCCCTGAGTGTCCACTCCCCTGAGTGTGCGTTCTCCTGAGTGTGTTCTCCCCTGAGTGTGCACTCTTCTGACCGTGTGCTCGCCTGAGTGTGTGCTCCACTGAGTTCATGCTCACCTGAGTGTGCACTCTCCTGACTATAAGCTCCCCTGAGTGTGTTCTCCCGAGTGTGCACTCCTGTGAGTGCACTCTCTACTGAGTGGGCTCTCCCCTGAATGTGTGCTCCCTTGAGAGTGCACTCCCCTGAGTGAGTGTGCCCCTGAGTGAGCCCTCCCCTGAGTGCATGCTCCCATGAGTGTGCACTCTCCTGTGTGTGGGCTCCCCTGAGTATGATCTCATTTGAGAGTGCACTCCCTTGAGTGTGCGCTCACCTGAGTGTGTGTTCTCCTTAGTGTGCCCTACCCTGAGTGAGTACTCCTCTGAGTGTGCCCTCCCCTGAGTGTGCACTGCCCTGAGTGTGGCTTCCCCTTAGGGTGCACTCCCCTGTGTGCATGCTCGTATGAGTGTGCGCACCACTAAGTGTGCTCTTCCATGAGTTTGCACTCCGCTGAGTGTCCACTCCCCTGAATGTGCGCTCTCCTGAGAGTGCACTCCCCTGAGTGTTGGCTCCCCTGAGTGTGCACTCCCTGAGTGTGCACTCCCCTGAGTGTGTACTGCCCTGAGTGCGTGCTGATCTGAGTGTGCACTCCCCTGAGTGTGCTTTACCCTGAGTGTGCACTCCCCTGAGTGCGATCTCTCCTGAGTGTGCTCTCCCCTGAGTGTGCACTCCCCTGAGAGTGCACTCCCCTGAGTGAGTGCTCCACTGAGTGAGTGCTCCCCTGAGTGTGCACTGCCCTGAGTCTGCACTCTCCTGAGTGTGGGCTCCACTGAGTATGATCTCATTTGAGAGTGCACTCCCCTTAGTGTGCGCTAACGTGAGTGTGCGCTCCCCTGAGAGTGCGCTCACCTGAGTGAGCACTCCTCCGAGTGTGCACCCCCCTGGGTGTGCACTGCCCTGAGTGTGGGCTCCCCTTAGTGTGCTCTCCCCTGAGTGTACACTCGTATGAATGTGTGCTCCGCTAAGTTTGCGCTCCCCTGAATGTGCACTCCACTGAGTGTGCGCTTTCCTGAGGGTGCACTCCCCTGAGTGAGCACTCCCCTGAGTGTGCTCTACCCTGAGTGTGCACTCGCCTGAGTGTGCACTCAACTGAGTGTGCACTCTCCTGAGTGTGCACTCCCCTGAGCGTGTGCTCGCCTGAGTGTGCACTCTCCTGAGTGTGGGCTTCCCTGAATATAATCTCGTTTGAGAGTGCACTCCCCTGAGTGTGGGCTCACTTGAGTGTGCGCTCGTCTGAGTGTGTGCTCCCCTGAGTGTGCTTTACCCTGAGTGTGCACTCCCCTGAGTGCGATCTCTCCTGAGTGTGCGCTCCCCTGAGTGTGCACTCCCCTGAGTGTGTTCTCCCCTGAGTGTGTGCTCCCGTGAGTACACGGTCATCTGAGTGTTCGTTCGCCTGAGTTTGCAATCCCCTGAGTGCACACGGCCCTAAGTGTGGGCTACCCTGAGTGTATATTCCCCTGAGTGTTCGCTCCCCTGAGTGAGCACTCCTCTGAATGTGCACTCCCCCGAGTGCGTGCACGTTTGAGTGTGTGCTCCCGTGATTGTGCACTCCCCTGAGTGTGTGCTTCCCTGAGTGTGTTCTCCCCTGAGTGAGCACTCCTCTGAGTGTGCGCTCACTTGAGTGTGTGCTCCCCTGAGTGTGCGCACCCCTGAGTGAGCACTCCTCTGAGCGTGCACTCCCCTGAGTGTACACTGCCCTGAGTGTGGGCTCCCCTTAGGGTGCACACCCCTGAGTACACACTCGTATGAGTGTGCGCTCTGCTAAGTGTACTCTCCCCTGAGTGTGCACTCCCCTGAGTATCCACTTCCCTGAGTGTGCGTTCTCCTGAGTGTGTTCTCCCTTGAGTGTGCGCTCCCCTGAGTATGCCTTCGTCTGAGTGTTCGCTCGCCTGAGTGTGCACTCCCCTCAGTGTGCAGTCTCCTCAGTGTGCACTCCCCTGAGTGTGCACTCCCCTGATCATGCGCTCACCTGAGTGAGCCCTTCCCTGAGTGTGCGCTCCACTGAGTGTGCACTCTCCTGAGTGTGTGCTCCCCTGAATGTGATATTATTTGAGAGTACACTCCCCTGAGTGTGCGCTCACCTGAGTGTGCACTCGTATGAGTGTGCTCTCCACTGAGTATGCACTCTCCTGAGTGTGCACTCCCCTTAGTGTGCTCTCCCCTGAGTGTGCACTCCCCTGAGTGTGCTCACCCCTGTGTGTGTACTCCGCTGAGTGTGCACTACCCTGAGTGCGAGCTCGTCTGAGTGTACACACCCCTCAGAGTTCACTCTGCTGAGTGTGCACTGCACTTAGTGTGCGCTCCCCTGAGTGTGCACTCCTCTGGGTGCGTGCTCCCATGAGTGTGCCCTTTCCTGAGTGTCCACTCACCTGAGTGTGCATTCCTCTGCGTGCGTGCTCCTCTGAGTGCCCCCTCCCCTTAGTGTGTGCTCCTCTGAGTGTGCACTTCCCTGAGCGTGCCCTACGCTGAGTGTGTGCTCCCCTGTATGTATGATCGTCTGAGTGTTCGCTCCCCTGAGTGTGCTCTCCCCTGAGTGTGCATTCCACTGAGTGTGCACTCACCTGAGTGCATGCTCGTCTGAGTGTGTGCTACTCTGAGTGTGCACTCCCCTGAGTGTGCACTGCCCTAAGTGTATGCTCCCCTGAGGGTGTGCTCCTCTGAGTGCATGCTCCCCTGACTTTACGCTCATCTAAGTGTGCCCTCTCCTGAGTGTTCACTCTCCTGAGTGCACGCTCCCAGAGGTGCATGCTCCCATGGGGGCACGCTCATCTGGGTATGCACTCCCCTGAGTGCGCACTGGTCTGAGTGTATGCTCCACTGAGTGCGCGCTCCACTGAGTGCGCGCTCCGCTGAGTGCACGCTTGTCTAAGTGCACGATCCTCTGAGTGTACGCTCATCTGAGTGTGAGCTCCTATGAGTGTGCGCTCCTCTGAGTGTGAGCTCCCCTGAGTGTGCACTCATCTGAGTGCCTGCTCCCCTGAGTGCATGCTCGTCTTGGTGTGAACTCCCCTGAGTGTGCACTCCCCTGATTGGGCGCTCCCGTGAGTATTCGCTTGTGTGACTGTGAGCTCCCCTGAATATGCGATCCCCTGAGTGTTCTCTCCTCTGAGTGCCTGCTCTCCTGAGTGTGCACTCACCTGTGTGCGCTCCCTTGAGTGTGTGCTCCTCTGAGTGTGCGCTCCCCTGAGAGGTGCTTCCCTGAGTGTGTGCTCCCCTGAATATGAGTTATTTTGAGTGTGAACTCTCCTGAGTATGCGCTCCCCTGAGCGCGTGCTCCCCTAAGTGTGAGCTCGTTTGAGTGTGTGCTCCCCTGAGTGAGCGCTCCCCTGAGTGTGCACTCTCCTGAGTCTGCACTTCCCTGAGAGTGCTCTCCCCTGAGTGTGTACTTCTCCAGGTGTGCACTCCCCTGAGTACTCGCTCATCTGAGTGTGTGCTCGCCTGAGTGTGCACTCTCCTGAGTGTGTGCTCCCCTGAGTGAGCTCTCCCCTGAGTGTGCACTCATGTGAGTGTGTGTTCCCCTGAGTGTATGCTCATCTGAGTGAGTGCTTCCCTGAGTGTGCACTCCCCTCTGTGTGCACTCCTCTGAGTGTATGCTCCCCTCAGTACACTCTCATCTGAGTGTGCCTTCCTCTGAATATTCACTCCTCTGTGTGCTTGCTTCCCTGAGTGCACGCTCATCTGAGTGTGCGCTCCCCTGAGTGCGCACTTCCCTTAGTGTGCGCTCCCCTGAGTGCGTGCTCATCTGAGTGTGCGCTTCCCTGAATGTACGCTCCCCTGAGTGCACGCTCCCCTGAGCGTGCACTCTCCTGAGTGTGAGATTGTTTGAGTGTGCGCTTCCCTAAGTGTGTGCTCCCGAGTGTGCCCTCCCCTGAGCGTGCACTCCTCTGAGTGTGCACTCCTCTGTGTGCATGCTCATCTGAGTGTGTGCTCCCCTGAGTTTGCACTCCCCTGAATGTGTGCTCCCCTGAGTGTGCACTCCCATGAGTGTGTGCTTCCCTGAGTGTGCACTCCCCGGTGGGCACACCTCTGAGTGTGCACTCCATTCAGCGTGCACTCGTCTGAGTGAGCACTCCCCTAAGTGTGCACTCCCCTGAGTGTGCAGTGCACTGAATGCACGCTGATCTTAGTGTGCGCTCCCCTGAGTGTGAACTCACCAGAGCGTGAGCTCCCCTGTGTGCGCGCTCATCTGTGTGTGCACTCACCTGAGTGTGACCTTGTCTGAGTTTGCGCAACCCTAGGCATGCACTCCCCTGAGTGTGCGCTCCCCTGAGTGTGTTCTCCCCTGAGTGTGCACTCCCATGAGTGTGTGCTCGTCTTAGTGTGTGCTCCCAAGTGTGCTCTCCCTGAGTGTGCGCTCCCCTGAGTGTGCACTCCCCTGAGTGCGTGTTCCCCTGAGTGTGCACTGTACTGAGTGTGAGCTCCCCTGAGTAGGATCTCATTTGAGAGTGCACTACCCTGAGTGAGCACTCCTCTGAGTGTGCACTCCCCTGAGTGAGCACACCCATGAGTGTGCCCTCACCTGAGCGTTCACTCGCCTGAGTGTGTACTCTCCTGAGGGTGGGCTCCCCTGAGTATGATCTCATTTGAGAGTGCACTCCCCTGAGTGAGCGCTCACCTGAGTGTGCGCTATCCTGAGTGTGCGCTCCCCTGAGTGTGTTCTCCCCTGAGTGTGTGCTCCCCTGAGTAAGAGCTCACATGAGTGTTCACTCGCTTGAGTGTGCACTCCCCTGAGTGTGCCCTGCCCTGAGTGTGGACTCCCCTGAGTGTGCACTCCCCTTAGTGTTCGCTCCCCTCAGCGTGCCCTCCCCCGAGTGAGCACTCCTCTGAGTGTGCACTCCACCGAGTGTGCGCTCGTCTGAGTGTGCACTCCCCTGAGTGTGCACTCCCCTGAGTGTGCACTCCCCTTGTGTGTGTTCTCCCCGAGTGTGCACTCCCATGAGTGCGTGCTCGTCTGAGGGTGCACTACCGTGAGTGTGTACTCCCCTGAGTGTGGGTTCCCCTTAGTGTACACTCCCGAGTGCCCACACAGATGAGTGTGCGCTCCACTAAGTGTGCTCTCCCCTGAGTGTGCACTCCCCTGAGTGAGAACTCCACTTAGTGTGCTCTCCACTGAGTGTGCGCTCACCTGAGTGAGCACTCCCCTTAGTGTGCACTCCCCTGAGTGTGTGCTCACCTGAGTGTGCACCCTCCTGATTGTGGGCTCCCCTGAGTGTGCGCTCGCCTGAGTGTGCACTCTCCTGAGTGTGGGCTCCCCTGAGTATAATCTCATTTGAGAGTGCACTCCCCTGAGTGTGCACTCACTTGAGTGTGCGCTCCTCTGAGTGTGCTCTCCCCTGAATGTGTGCTCACCTGAGGACGTGCTCATCTGAGTGTTCGCTCACCTGAGTGTGCACTCCCCTGAGTGTGCACTGCCCTGAGTGTGGGGTTCCCTGAGTGTTCTCTCCCCTGAGTGTGCACTCCCCTGAGTGTGTTCTCCCCTGAGTGTGCACACCCATGAGTGCGCACTCATCTTAATGTGCGCTCCCGAGTGTGCTCTCCCCTGAGTGTGTGCTCCCCTGAGTGGCTCTCTCCTGAGTGCACTCTCCCCTGAGTGTGCGCTCCCCTGAGTGTGCACTCCCCTGAGTGCGCGCTCCCCTGAGTGTGCACTGTACTGAGTGTGGGCTCCCCTGTGTATAATCTCATTTGAGAGTGCACTACCCTGAGTGAGCACTCCTCTGAGTGTGCACTCCCCTGAGTGAGCACTCCCATGAGTGTAGCCTCACCTGAGCGTGCACTCGCCTGAGTGTTCACGCACCTGAGTGCGCATTCTCCTGAGTGTGCACTCCCCTCAGTGTGCGTTCCCCTGAGAGTGTTCTCCCCTGAGTGTGCACTCCCCGATTGCGTGCTCGTCTGAGGGTGCACTCACCTGCGTGTGCACTCCCCTGAGTGTGCACTCCCCTGAGTGTGCACTCCCCTTTGTGTGCACTCCACAGAGTGAGTGCTCCTCTGAGTGTGCAATCCCCCAAGTGCGCGCACGTCTGAGTGTGTGCTCCCCTGAGTGCGCGCTCGTCTGAGTGTGCACTCCCCTGAGTGTGCTTTCCCCTGAGTGTGCGCTCCCTGAGTGCACTGTCTCATGTGTGCGCTCTCCCTTGAGTATGTGCTCCCCTGAGAGTGCACTCCCCTGAGTGCGCACTCCCCTGTGTTAGCCTTACCCTGAGTGCATGCTCCCCGAATGTGCACTCTCCTGTGTGTGGGCTTCCCTGAGTACGATCTCATTTGAGAGTGCACTCCCCTGAGTGTGCGCACACCTGAGTGTGCGCTCCCCTGAATATGCGATTCCCTGAGTGAGTTCTCCTCTGAGTGTGCACTCCCCTGAGTGCGTGCCCATCTGAGTGTGCTCTCCCATTAGCGTGCACTCCCCTGAGTGTGTGCTCCCCTGAGTGTGTTCTCCTCTGAGTATTTGCTCCCCTGAGTGTGCGCTCGCCTGAGTGTGCACTCTCCTGAGTGTGGGCTCCCCTGAGTATGATCCCATTTGAGAGTGCACTCCCCTGAGTGAGTGCTCTCCTGAGTGTGTGCTCCTCTGAATCTGCACTCCCCTGAGTGTATGCTTCCCTGAGTATGTGTCATCTGAGTGTTCACTCACCTGAGTGTGCACTTCCCTGAGTGTGCACTGCCCTGAGTGTGGGCTCCCCTGAGTGTGCATTCCCCTGAGTGTCCTCTCCCCTGAGTGTTCACTCCCCTGAGTGAGCACTCCTATGAGTGTGCACTCCCCCGAGTGCCCGCTCGTCTGAGTGTGTGCTCCCCAGAGTGTGCATTCCCTTGAATGTGTGTTGCCCTGAGTGTGTTCTCCCCTGAGTGTGCACTCCCTTGAGTGCGCGCTCCTCTGAGTATGCACTCCCCTGAGTGTGCGCTCCCCTGAGAGTGTTCTCAGGGTCTGTTCCGGTCTTATCCGGTCTAAACCGGTTTGATCTGGTGAAAACCGGTTTGATCTGGTCTGGTCCAGTTTGATTCAGTCTGGTCCGGTCTGATCCGGTCAAAACCAGTTTGATCTGGTCTGGTCTGGTCTGATCCAGTCAAAACCGGTTTGATCCGGTCTGGTCCAGTCTGATCCGGTCTGGTCCGGTTTGATCCGGTCAAAACCGGTTTGATCCGGTTTGATCCAGTCAAAACCAGCTTGATTTGGTCTGGTCCGGTCTGATCCGGTCTGTCTGATCCGGTCTAAACGGATTTGATCCAGTCAAAACTGGTTTGATCTGATTTCATCCGGTCAAAACCGGTTTGATCCGGTCGGATCTGGTTTGATCCGATCTGATCTGGTTCGCTCTGGTTCGGTCCGGTTTGATGCAGTCTGGTCCTATTTTATCCTGACTGATGTGGTTTTACCCAGTCCGATCCGGTCTGAGCCGGTCTCGTCCAGTTTGATGCGGTCTGGTCCGGTTTCGTCTGTTCTGGTCTGGTTTGGTCTAGCCTTATCTGGTCTCCTGTGGTCTGATCTGGTCTAGTCTGATATGATCTAGTCTAGTCTGATGGTCTAGTCTAGTCTAGTCTGATATGATCTAGTCTACTCTAATATGGTCTAGTCTAGTCTGGTCCGGTTTGGTCAAGTCTGATCTCGTCCTGTTTAGTCTCGTCTGGTCTGGTCCAGTTTGATCTGGTCAGATACGGTCTGATCTGGTTTGATCCGATCCGATCCGGTCTGATCCAATTGATCTGGTCTGGTTTAGTCTGGTCTGGTCTGGTCCGGTTTGATCCGGTCTGATCCGGTTTGATCTGATCTGATCCAGTCTGATCCGGTTTGATCCGGTCTGATCCGGTCCGATCCGGTCCGATCTGGTTTTATCTGGTTTGATACGGTCTGATCCGGTGTGATCCGGTCCGATCCAGTTTTATCAGGTTTGATCCGGTTTGATCCGGTCTGATCCGGTTCGATCCGGTTTGATGCGGTCTGATCCGGTTTGATCCGGTTTTATCCAGTCTGATCCAGTTTAATCCGGCTTGAGGCAGTCTGATCCGGTCAAGTCTACTCTAGTCTGATATGGTTTAGTATAGTCTGGTCCGGTTTGGTCAAGTCTGATCTGCTCCGGTTTAGTGTGGTCTGGGCTGGTCTCGTCTGGTCTGTTCTCATCCAGTATGATATGATCTAGTCTAGTCTGGTCCAGTTTGGTCAAGTTTCATCTATTCCGGTTTAGTCTGGTCTGGTCTGGTCTGGTCCTGTCTGATCCGGTCTGATCCAATCCAATCTGGTCCGATCCGGTCCGATCCGGTTTTACCCGGTTTGATCCGGTCTGATCTGGTCCGATCAGGTTTTGTCTCGTTTGATCCGATCTGATCCAGAATTATCCGGTTTGATGTGGTCTGATCCGATTTGATCCAGTTTGGCCTGGTTTGGTCAGGTCTGATCCGGTTTCATCTGGTTTGATGCAGTCTGATCCGGTCTAGTATAGTCTAGTCTGATATGGTCTAGTCTAGTCTGACATGGTCTAGTCTAGTCTTGTCCGGTTTCGTCAAGTTTGATCTGGTCCGTTTTAGTCTGGTCTGGTCTGGGCCCATCTGATCCAGTCTGATCCGATCCAATCTGGTCCGATCCGGTCCGATCCGATCCGGTTTTATCCGGTTAGATCTTGTCTGACCTGGTCCGATCAGGTTTTATCTGGTTTGATCCGGTCTGATCTGGTTTTATCCAGTTTGATCCGGTCTGATCTGATTTGATCCGGTTTGGCCCGGTTCGGTCAGGTCTGATCCGGTTTGATCTGGTTTGATGCAGTCTGATCTGGTCTAGTATAGTCTTGTCTGATATGGTCTAGTCTAGTCTGGTCCGGTTTGGTCAAGTCTGATCTGGTCCAGTTTAGTCTCGTCTGGTCTGGTCGGTGTGATCCGGTCTGATAAGGTTTGATCTGGTCTGATCCGGTTTCATCCGGTTTGATCCTGTCTGATCCGGTCTGAACCGATCCGATCCGGTTTGATCCGGTTTGATGCAGTCTGGTCTGGTTTTATCCGGCTTGATTCGGTTTGATCTGATTTGATCCAGTCTGTTCCAGTTTGATCTGGTTTGATGTGGTCTTATCCGGTTTGATCCGGTTTTATCCGGTTTGATCCGGTCTGATCCGGTTTGATGTGGTCTGATCCAGTTTGATCCAGTTCGATCCGGTTTTATCCGGTGTGATCCGGTTTGATCCGGTCTGATCTGGTTTGATCCGGTCCGATCCGGTTTTATCTGGTTTGATCCGGTCTGATCCAGTTTGATCCGGTCCCGTCCGGTCCGATCCGGTTTGATCTGGTTTGATCCAGTCCAATCCGGTCTGGTCTGATCTTGTCCAGTTTGGTGTGGTCTCATCCGGTTTGGTCTAGTCTGATCTGGTCTCGTCTGGTCTGGTCCGGTTTGATCTGGTCCAATCCGGTTTGGTTTGGTTTGGTCTGGTTTTGTCCGGTTTGGTCTCGTCTGGTCCTGTTTGGTTTGGTTTGGTCTGGTTTCGTCCGGTTTGGTCTGGTCTTGTCCGGCTTTGTTCGGTTTGGTCTGGTCTGGTCCAGTTTGTTCCGGTCTGGTCTGGTCTCGTCCAGTTTGGTCTAGTCTGATCTGTTCTCATCTGGTCTGGTCCGGTTTGGTCTGATATGGTCTCGTCTCATCTGGTCCGGTTGGACTGGTCTAGTCTCGTCCAGTTTGTTGTGGTCTGATCCGGTTTGGTCCGGTTCGGTCCGGTTTCATCCGATTTGATCCGGTTTCGACCGGTCTGGTCCGGTTTGGTCTGATTTGGTTCGGTTTGGTCTGGTCTGGTTCGGTTGGGTGTGGTCTTATCCGGTCTGGTCCAGTTGGTCTGGTCCGGTCTCGTCTGGTCTAGTCTGGTCTGGTCCGGTTTGGTCCAGTTCGGTCCAGTTTGGTCTGGTCTGATCCAGTATGATCCCGTCTGGTCCGGTCTGGTCCGGTTTGATCTGGTTTGATCCGGTCTGGTTCGGTCTGGTCTGGTTTGGTCCGGGTCTGGTCCGGTCTGGTCCCATCTGGTCCGGTTTGATCTGGTTTGAATCGGTCTGGTCTGGTTTGGTGCGGTTTGGCCCAGTTTGTTCTGGTTTGGTGTGGTCTGATCTGGTCTCATCTGGTCTGATCCGGTTCTCCTCTGAGTATAATCCAAACAAAGTATCTTATACTCAGGGAAATCACTACTGGTTAACTCAGATTTTGGAGAACTCCAAAATATCCCTTTGCAGATTCCACAAAAACAGTGTCAGCAAACTACTCCATGAAAAGAAAGGTGTAACTCTGTGAGATGAATTCACACATCAAAAACGACTTTCTCACTGTGCTTCTTTCTAGTTTTTATCTGAGAATACTCCCTTTGTCACCATAGGCTTCAATCTGATCCAAAATATCCCTTCTCAGTTTCCCCAAAAATGGTGCTACCAAACTGTTCCATTAGAAGATTCTTGTAACTCTGTGAGATGAATTCACGAATCACAAAGCAATTTATCAGAGACTTTCTTTCTAGCTTTTGTCTGAGAATGGTTCCTTTGTCAACATAAGCTTCAATGCAGTCCCGAACATCCCTTTGCAGACTCCAAGAAAACAGTGTTAGCAAACTTCACAATGTAAAGAACATTTTAACTCTACCGGTCTGGTCCTATTTGAGCCAGTCAAAACCGGTTTGAGCCAGTCTAAGAGCCGGTCTCGTCCGGTTTGATCCTATTTGAGCCGGTCTGCTCCAGTTTGAGCCGGTCAAAACCGGTTTGAGCCGGTCTGGTCCCGTTTGAGACGGTCTGGTCCAGTGTGAGTCCGGTTTGAGCCGGACAAACACGGTTTGAGCCGGTCTAGTCTGCTTTCAGCCGGTTGAGCTGGTCTGGTCTGGTTTGAGCCCGTGAAAACAGGATTCAGCCAGTCTGGTCTGGTTTGATCCGGTTTGATCTGGTCTGGTCCGGTCTGAGCTGGTCTGGTCCAGTTTGATCCGGTCAAACTGGTTTGAGCCGGTCTGGTCTGGTTTGAGCCGGTGTGGTCGGGTTTGAGCCGGTCAAACCGGTTTGAGCTGGTCTGGTCCGGTTTGAGTCCGGTTTGAGCCGGTCAACAGCGGTTTGAGACGGTCTGGTCCATATTGAGCCGGTCAAAACCAGTTTGAGGCGGTCTAAGATACGGTCTGGTCTGGATTGATCCGGTTGAGCCGGTCTGGTCAGGTTTGAGCGGGTCAAAACCTGTGTGAGGCTGCCTGGTCTGGTTCGAGTCCGGTTTGAGCCAGTCAACACCGGTTTAAGCCGGTCCAGTCCGGTTCGAGCCGGTCAAAACCGGTTTCAGCCGGTCTGGCCCGGTTCGATCCGGTTGAGCCTGTCTGGTCTGGTTTGAGCTGGTCAAAACCGGTTTGAGCCGGTTGGTCCGGCTTAATCCGGTTTGAGACGGTCTGGTCCGGTTTGAGCCGGTCTGCTCCGGTTTGAGCCGGTCAAAACCGGTTTGAGCCGGTCTGGTCCCGTTTGAGATGATCTGGTCCAGTGTGAGTCCGGTTTGAGCCGGACAAACACGGTTTGAGCTGGTCTGGTCTGCTTTGAGCCAGTTGAGCTGGTCTGGTCTGGTTTGAGCCAGTGAAAACCGCTTTCAGCCAGTCTGGTCCGGTTTGATCCGGTTTGAGGCGGTCTGCTCCGCTTTGAACCGGTCAAAACCGTTTTGAGTCCGGTTTGAGCTGATATGGTCTGGTTTGACCCGTTTGACCTGGTCTGGTGCAATTTGATCTGGTTGAGCCGGTCTGGTCTTGCTTGAATGGTTTGACCCGGTCTGGTCCGATTTGATCCGGTTGAGCCGGTCTGGCCTGGTTTGATCCGGTACATACCGGTTAGAGCCGGTCTGGTACGGTTTGAGTCTGGTTTGAGCCGGTCAAAACCGGTTTGAGGCGGTCTGGTCCATTTTGAGCCGGTCAAATCCGGTTTGAGTCCGGTTTGAGCCGATTTGGTCCGGTTTGAGCGGTTTGCGCTGGTCTGCTCCGATTTGATCCGGTTGAGCCGCTGTGGTCCTGTTTGATCCAGTTGAGCTGGTCTGGTCGGGTTTGAGGGTTAGGGTTAGGGTTAGTCTTCAAAGGGATCCGAAATATCAGTGTTCAGATTCCACAGAAATAAGGCTAGCAAACAGCTCCACAAAATACAGCTGTAACTCAGTGAGTGGAAGTCACACATCACAAAGCAGTTTCTCAGAGAATTTCCTTCCAGTTTTCATGTGAGAATATTTTCTTTTTCACCGTAGGACTCTATGGGCTTCCAAATATCCCTTTGCAAATTCCACAAGAACAGTCTTAGCGAACGACTTCTGGAGGGGAAAGCTGTAACTCTGTGAGATGAATTCACAGAACACAAAGCAGATTCTAAGAAAGCTTCTTTCCTGTTTTTATCTGAGGATATTTCCCTTTTCACCATAGCCCTCCTTGGGCTTCCAAATATCGCTTTGCAAATTCCACAAGAGCAGTCTTAGTGAAAGGCTTCTTGAGGGGATAGCTGTAACTTTGTGAGATGAATTCACTGATTACAAGGAAGTTTCTCAGAAAGTTCCTTTCTCATTTTGATCGGAGGATATTTCCTTCGGCCCTATAGTCTTCAGCCAGTCTGGTCCGGTTTGAGTCTGGTTTGAGCCGGTCAAAACTGGTGTGATTCGGTCCAGTCCGGTTTGAGCCGGTTAAAAGCGGTTTGAATCCGGTTTGAGCCGGTCAAAACCGGATTGAGCCGTTCTGGTTCTGTTTGAGACCGGTTTGAGCTGTTCAAAACCGGTTTGAGCTGGCCTGGTCCGCTTTGAGCCATTCAAAACCGGTTTGAGTCGGTCTGCCCTGGTGTGATCCGTTTTGAGCTGGTCTGGACCGGTTTGATCCGGTTGAGCCGGTCTGGTCGGGTTTGAGCTGGTGAAAACCCGTTTGAGCCGGTCTGGTCCCATTTGATCTGGTTTGAGACGGTCGGGTCCGGTTTGATCTGGTTTGAGCAGGTCTGGTCCGGTTTGAGTCGGGTTTAAGCCAGTCAAAACCGGTTAGAGTCTGGTTTGAGCCGGTCAAAACCAGTTTGAGCTTTTCTGGTCTGGTTTGAGCTGGTTTGAGCCGGTCTGGTCCGTTTTGAGCCAGTCAAAACCCGGTTTGAGCTGGTCTGGTCCAGTTTGAGCCGGTGTGGTCGTGTTTGAGCCGGTCAAAAACGTTTTGAGCCGGTGTTCCGGTTTGAGTCCAGTTTGAGCTGGTCAAACACGGTTTGAGCCATTCTGGTCCGGTTTAAGCCTTTCTGTTCGGGTCTGAGCTTGTCAACACCGGTTTGAGCCGGTCTGGTCCGGTTTGATCCGGTTTAATCCTGTCTGGTCCGGTTTTATCTGGTTGAGCCAGTCTGGTCTGGTTTTAGTTGTACAAAACCGGTTGTAGCCGGTCTGGTCTGGTTTGGGTCCGGGTTCAGCCGGTCTACACCGGTTTGAGCCGGTCTGGTCTGGTTTGAGTCTGGTTTGAGCCGGTCTGGTCCTGGTTCGTTTTGAGCCGGTGAAAACCGGTTTGAGCCTGTCTCGTCTGGTTTGAGCCAGTCGAAATGGGTTTGAGACCGACTGGTCCAGTTTGAATCTGGTTTGAGCCGTTCAACACCGGTTTGAGCCAGTCTGGTCTGGTTTGAGTCCGGTCTGAGCTGGTCAACACCGGTTTGGGCCAGTCTGGTCCGGTTTGATCCGGTTCAAGGCAGTCTGGCCCAGTTTGATCCGGTTGAGCCGGTCTTTTACGGTTTGAGCGGCTCAAAACCGGTTTGAGCCGGTCTGGTCTGATTTGAGCTGGTCAAAACATGTATGAGCTGGTCTAAGAGCCAGTCTGGTCCATTTTGATCCTGTGTGAGCCGGTCTGATCTGGTTTGAGCCAGTCAAAACCGGTTTGAGCCGGTCTGGTCCGATTTGAGCCGGTCTGGTCCGGTTTGAGTCCGGTTTGAGCCGGTCTGGTCCTGGTTCGTTTTGAGCCGGTGAAAACCGTTGTGAGCCAGTCTCATCCGGTTTGAGCCAGTCGAAACCGGTTTGAGCCCAACTGGTCCGTTTTGAATCCTGTTTGAGCCGTTCAACACTGGTTTGAGCCGGTCTGGTCCGGTTTGATCCGGTTTGAGCCGGTCTGGTCCGGTTTGAGCCGGTCAAAAAGGTTTAGAGCCGGTCTGGTACGGTTTGAGCTGGTGTGGTCGGGTCTGAGGCCGTCAAAACCGGTTTGAGCCGGTCTGATCTGCTATGAGTCCGGTTTGAGCCGGTCAAATCCGATTTTAGCCAGTCTGGTCCAGTTTAAGCCAGTCTGGTCGGATCTGAGCCGGTCAACACCGGTATGAGCCAGCCTGGGCCGGTTTGATCCGGTTTAGGCCTGTCTGGTACGGTTTGATCCGGTTGAGCCGGCCTGGTCCGGTTTGAGCCGGTCAAAACCAGTTTGAGCTGGTCTGGTCCGGTTTGAGTCCGGTTTGAGCCGATCTGGTCCTGGTCCTGTTTGAGCCAGGCAAAACCGGTTTGAGCCATTTTGGTCTGGTTAGAGTCCGGTTTGAGCCAGTCAACAGCGGTTTGAGCCGGTCTGCTCTGGTTTGAGTCCAGTTTGAGGTGGTCTGGCCCTGGTCCGGTTTGAACCGGTGAAAACCGGTGTGAGCTGGACTCGTCCTGTTTGAGCCGGTGAAAACCTGTTTGAGCCGGACTGGTCCGGTTTGAGCCAGTCGAAACTGGTTTGAGCCGGTCTGCTCCTGTTTGATCCGGTTTAAGCCGGTCTGGTCCAGTTTGATCCGGTTGAGCCGGTCTCATCAGGTTTGAGACGGTTTTAGCTTGCCTGGTCCGGTTTGAGCCGGTGCAGTCGGGTTTGAGCCAGTCAAACTGGTTTGAGACGGTCTGCTCCGATTTGAGTCCGGTTTTAGATTGCCTGGTCCAGTTTGAGTCTGCTTTGTGCCGGTCAAAACCGGTTTGAGATGTTATGGTCCATATTGAGCCGGTCAAAACCGGTTTGAGCCGGTCTGGTCTGGTTTGAGCCGGTTTTAGCTTGCCTGGTCCGGTTTGAGTCCGGTTTATGCCGGTCAAAAGCGGTTTGAGACGCTATGGTCCGTATTGAGCCAGTCAAAACCGGTTTGAGCCAGTCTGGTCCTGTTTGAGTCCGATATGATCCGGTCAAAACCGGTTTGAGGTGGTCTGGTACGGTTTGAGTCCGGTTTTAGCTGGTCCAAACCGGTTTCAACCCGTCTGGTCCGGTTTGATCCGGTTTGTGCCGTTCTGGTTGGGTTTGAGCCGGTAAAAACCGGTTTGAGAGGCTCTGGTCCGGTTTGAGTCCAATATGAGCCAGTCGAAAACGGTTTGAGGCGGTCTGGTACGGTTTGAGTACGGTTTGCGCCAGACAAAACCGGTTTGACCCGGTCTGGTCCGGTTTTAGCCGGTTTGAACCGGTCTGGTCCGGTTTGAGCTGGTTTTAGCTTGCCTGGTCCAGTTTGAGTCCGGTTTGAGCCGGTCAAAACCAGTTTGAGACATTATGGTCCGTATTGAGACGGTCAAAGCCAGTTTGATCCGGTTTGAGCCGGTCTGGTCCGGTTTGAACCGGTTGAGCCGGTCTTTTCTGCTTTGAGCCAGTCAAAACCGGTTTTAGCTAGTCTGGTCTGGTTTGTGTCTGGTTTGAGCCGGTCAACACCGGTTTGAGCCAGTCTAGGAGACGGTCTGGTCCGGTTTGATCAGGTTTGAGCGGGTCTCGTCCGGTTTGACCCGGTCAAACCCGGTTTGAGCCGGTCAGGTCCGGTTTGAGTCCGGTTTGAGCTGGTCAAACCCGTTTTGAGCCACTCTGGTCCGGGTTAAGCCAGTCTGGTCGGGTTTGAGCCGGTCACCACCGGTTTCAGCCGGTCTGGTCCGGTTTGATCTGGTTCAAGCCGGTGTGGTCCAGTTTGATCCCATTGAGTTGTTTGGGTCTGGTTTGAGCTGGTCAAAACCGGTTTGAGCCATTCTGGTCCAGTTTGAGTATGGTTTGAGCCGATCTGGTCCTGGTCTGGTTTGAGACGGGCATAACCAGTTTGAGCAGATCTGGTTCGGTTAGAGTCCGGTTTGAGCCGGTCAACAGCGGTTTGACCTGGTCTGGTCTGGTTTGAGTCCAGTTTGAGGCAATCTGGCCCTGGTCCGGTTTGAATCGATGAAAACCAGTTTGAGCCGGAATCGTCCGGTTTGAGCCGGTGAAAACCGGTTTGAGGCGGACTCGTCCGGTCTGAGCCGGTCTAAACTGATTTGAGCCGGTCTGCTCCTGTTTGATAGGGTTTAAGCCGATCTGGTCTGGTTTGATCTGGTTTGAGCCGGTCAATATCGGTTTGAGTTTGGTTTTAGCCGGCCAAAACCGGATTTAGCAGGTCTAGCCGGTCTGGCTCCGATTGATCCATTTTGGGCCGGTTTCATCTGGTTTGATCCGGTTTTAGTCCCTGTGGTCAAGTTTGAGCCGGTTTGAGCCGGTCTGGTCTGGTTTGAGTCCGATTTGAGCCAGTCAAACACGGTTTGAGCCGGTCTGCTCTGGTTTGAGTTGGTCAAAACCAGTTGGAGACGGCCTGGTCCGGTTTGAGTCTGGATTGAGCCAGTCAAAACCGGTTTGAGCCAGTCTGGTCCAGTTTGAGCCCTGTTTCAGCCGGTCTGGTCTGGTTTGAGCCGGTTAAAACCGGTTTGAGCTGCTCTGGATCAGTTTGAGTTCGGTTTGAGATGGTCAACACCGGTTTGAACCTGTCTGTTCCAGTTTGAGCCGGTCTGGTCCGTATTGAGCTGATCAAAACCGGTTTGAGACGGTCTAAGAGGCTGTCTGGTCCGGTTTGATCCGGTTTCAGCCAGTCTCATCTGGTTTGAGATGGTCCAAACCGGTTTGAGCCGGTGCAGTCCGGTTTGATCCGGTTTGTGCCGGTCTGGTCGGGTTTGAGCCAGTCAAAACCGGTTTGAGGTGGTATAGTCCGGTTTGAGTCTGATTTGAGATGGTCAATACCGGTTTGAGGTGGTCTAGTACGGTTTGAGCCTGTCAAAATCGGTTTGAGACGTTCTGCTCCGGTTTGAGTCCGGTTTGAGCTGGACAAAACCGGTTTGACTTGGTCTGGTCCGGTTTTAGCTGATTTGAGATGGTCTGGTCTGGTTTGAGCCTGTCAAAACCAGTTTGAGCCGGTGTGGTGCAGTTTGAGCCGGTCAACACTGGTTTGAGCCGTTCTGGATCAGTTTGTTCCGGTTATAGCTGGTATTCCCCGGACTGATCCGGTCTGGTCCGGTTTGAGACGGTCAAAACCGGTTTGAGCCCGTCTGGTCCAGTTTGAGCCCAGTTTCAGCCGGTCTGGTCCGGGTGGAGCCGGTAAAAACCAGTTGAGCCGGTCTGGTCCGGATTGAGTTGGTCAAATACTGTTTGAGCCGGTCTGGTCTGGTTTGATCCCGAGTGTGAACTCACCTGAGTGAGTGCTCACCTGAGTGGGATCTCTGGTTTGTGAGCGCCTCCCTGAGTGTGCACTCCCCTGAGTGTGCCATCGTCTGAGTGAGGACTCCCCTGAGTGTGTACTCCCCTGAATGAGCACTCCTCTGAGTTCGCACTCTCCCAAGTGAGGACCCAGCTGTGTGTGAACTCCCCTGAGTGTGCGCTCCCCAGAGTGTGCGCTCCCCTGAGTGTGCACTCGCCTGAGTGAGGACTACGGAGTGTGCACACCCATGTGTGTGAACTCCCCTGAGTGTACACCCACCTGAGTGAGGACACCCCTGAGTGTGCACTCCCCTGTGTGAGCACTCCCCTGAGTGTGCACTCCTGTTAGTTCACATTCTCCTGAGTGAGGACACCACTGAGAGTGCACTCACCTGAGTGTGCACTCCCCTGAGTGTGCACTCCCCTGAGTGAGCGTTCTCCTGAGTGTGCTCTCACCTGAGAGTGGACTCGCCAGAGTGAGGACTCCCCTGAGTGTGCTCTCCACTGAGATTGCACTCCCCTGAGTGTGTGCTCCCCTGAGTGAGCACTTCCCTGAGTGCGAACTCCCCTGCGTGTGCACTCCCCTGGGTGAGGACACCCCTGAGTGTGCATTCCCCTGAGTGTGAACTCACCTGAGCGAGGACTCCCCTGAGTGTGCACTCCACTGAATGAGAACTCCCCTGAGTGTACACTCCCCTGAGTGTGTTCTCCCCTGAGTGCGCACTCCCCTGAGTGTGAACTCACCTGTGTGAAGACACCCCTGAGTGTGCAATCCCCTGAGTGTGAATTCGCCTGAGTGAGGCTCCCCTGAGTTTGCACTCCCCTGAGTGAGTGCTCTCCTGAGGGGGCACTCGCTTGAGTGATGACTCCTTTGGGTGAGCCCTCCCCTGTGTGTGCACCCCTCTGAGTTCACACTTTCCTGAGTGCGGACTTCCCTGAGTGTGCGCACCCCTGAGTGCGCACTCCCCTGAGTGTGCATCCCCCTGGGTAAAGATACCCCTGAGAGTGCACTGCCCTGAGTGCACACTCCCCTGAGTGTGCACTCGTCTGGGTGAAGACATCCCTGAGTGTGCACCCCTCTGAGTGTGCACTCCCCCGAGTGTTCGCTCTCCAGGGTGTGCACTCCCCTGAGTGTGCACTCCCCTGAGTGTACACTCCCCTGAGTGAGTGCTCCCCTGAGTGCGCACTCCCCTGAGTGTGCACTCGCCTGGGAGAAGACACCCCTGAGTGTGCCCTCCCCTGAGTGTGCACTCCCCTGAGTGTTCCCTCCCCAGGGTGTGCACTCCCCTGAGTGTGTGTTCCCCTGAGTGTGCCCTCCCCTGAGTGAGCGTTCCCCTGAGTGTGCACACCCCTGAGTGTGCACTCGCCTGAGTGAGGACTACTGAGCATGCACACCCCTGAGTGTGAACTCGCCTGAGTGCACACTCCCCTGAGTGTGCACTCGCCTGAGTGAGGACACCCCTGAGTGTGCACTCCCCTGAGTTAGCACTCTGCTGAGTGTGAACTTCTCTGAGTTCACACTCTCCTGAGTGATGACTCCCCTGGTGTACACTCCCCTGAGTGTTCGCTCCCCTGAGTGTGCGCTCCCCTGAGTGTGCACTCCCCTGAGTTCACACTCTCCTGAGTGAGGACTCCACTGAGTGTGCACTCCCCTGAGTGAGCAGTTCCCTGAGTGTTCACTCCTCTTAGTTCACACTCTCCTGAGTGAAGACGCCACTGAAAGTGCACTCCCCTGAGTGTGCGCTCCCCTGAGTGTGCACTCCCCAGAGTGTGCACTCGCCTTAGTGAGGACTACCCTGAGTGTGCTCTCCACTGAGTTCGCACTCTCCTGAGTGAGGACTCCCCTGAGTGTGCACTCTCCTGAGTGTGCGCTCCCCTGAGATTGTGCTCCCCTGAGTGTGCGCTCCCCTGAGTGAGCACTTCCCTGAGTGCGAACTCCTCTGAGTGTGCACTCTCCTGGGTGAGGAGACCTCTGTGTGTGCACTCCCCTGAGTGTGAACTCGCCTGAGTGAGGACTCCCCTGAGAGTGCACTCCACTGAATGAGCACTTCCCTGATTGTACACTCGGCTGAGTGTGCTCTCCCCTGAGTGTGCACTCCCCTGAGTGAGCGCTCCCCTAAGTGTGCGCTCCCCTGAGTGTGAACTCGCCTGGGTGAAGACACCCCTGAGTGTGCACTCCCCTGAGTGTGAACTCTCCTGAGGGAGGCTCCCCTGAGTGTGCACTCCCCTGAGTGAGCGCTCTCCTGAGGGGGCAGTCGCTTGAGTGATGACTCCTTAGAGTGAGCCCTCCCCTGAGTGTGCACTCTTCTGAGTTTGCACTCTCCTCAGTGAGGACTTCCCTGAGTGTGGACTCCCCTGAGTGTGCACTCCCCTGAGTGCGCACTCCCCTGAGTGTGCGCTCGCCTGGTTGAAGACACCCCTGAGTGTGCACTCCCTTGAGTGTGCACTCCCCTCAGTGTTCAGTCCCCAGGGTGTGCATTCCCCTGAGTGTGTGCTCCCCTGAGTGTGCACTTCCCTGAGTGAGCACTCCCCTGAGTGCGCACTCCCATGAGTGTGCACTCGCCTAGGTGAAGACGCCCCTGAGTGTGCACTCCACTGAGTGTGCACTCCACTGAGTGTTCCCTCCCCAGGGTGTGCACTCCCCAGAGTGTGCACTCCCCTGAGTGTGCACTCGCCTAAGTGAGCGCTCCCCTGATTGCGCACTCCCCTGTGTGCGGACTCCCCTGAGTGAAGAGACCCCTGAGTGTGCACTCCCCTGAGTGTTAGCTCCCCAGGATGTGCACTCCCCTGAGTGAGCACTCCCCTGAGTGTGCACTCCTCTGAGTTTGCATTCTACTGAGTGAGGACTCCCCTGAGTGTGCCCTTCCCTGAGTGTGTGCTCCCCTGTGTGTACACTCCCCTGAGTGTGTACTCCTCTGAGTGAGGACTCCACTGAGTGCGCACTATCCTGAGTGTGCACTCCCATGGGTCAGGGCTCTCCTGAGTGTGTACTCGCCTGTGTGAAGACTCCCCTGAGTGTGCACTCCCCTGAGTGTGCGCTCACTTTAGTGGAAACTCCCCTGTGTGAGTGCTCCCCTGAGTGTGCACTCCCCTGAATGTGCACTCGCCTGAGTGAAGACTCCCCTTAGTGTGCAGTCCCCTGAATGAGCACTCCGCTGAGTGTGCACTCCACTGAGTTCTCACTCTCCTGAGTGAGGATTCCCCTGAGTGTGCACTCCCCTGAGTGTGCGCTCCCTTGAGTGTGTGCTCCCCTGAGTGTGCACTCCCCTGAGTGAGCGGTCCCCTGAGTGTGCACTACCCTGAGTGAGCGCTCCCCTGAGGGAGGACTCTCCTGAATGTGCACCTGCCTGGGTGAGGACACCCCTGTGTGTGCACTCCCCTGAGTGTGAACTGGCCTGAGTGAGGACTCCCCTGAGTGTGCACTCCACTGAATGAGCACTTCCCTGAGTGTGCTCTCCCCTGAGTGTGCACTCCCCTGACTGAGCGCCCTCCTGAGAGGGCACTCGCTTGAGTGATGACTCCTTTGAGTGAGCCCTCCCCTGAGTGTGCACTCCTCTGTGTTCGCACTCTCCTGAGTGAGGACTTCCCTGAGTGTGCACTCCCCTGAGTGAGTGCTCCCCTGTGTGCGAAATCCCCTGAGTGTGCACTTGCCTGGGTGAGGGCACCCCTAAGTGTGCACTTCCCTGAGTGTGAACTCACTTTAGTGTGGACTCCCCTGAGTGTGCACTCCACTGAATGAGCAATTCCCTGAGTGTACACTTCCCTGAGTGTGCGCTCTCCTGAGTGTGCACTCCCCTGTGTGTGAACTTGACTGAGTGAGGCTCCCCTGAGTGTGCACTCCCCTGAGTGAGCGCTCTCTTGAGGGGGCACTCGCCTGAGTGATGACCCCCGAGTCAGCACTCCCCTGAGTGTGCACTCCTCTGAGTTTGCACTCTCCTGAGTGAGGACTCCCCTGAGTGTGCCCTCCCCTGGGTGTGCACTCCCATGTGTGAGTGCTCACCTGAGTGGGCACTCTCCCGCGTGAGCGTTCCCCTGAGTGTGCACTCCCCTGTGTGTGCACTCACCTGAGTGAGGACTCCCCTGAGTGTGCACTCCCCTGAATGAGCACTCCCCTGAGTGTACACTCCCCTGAGTGTGTGCTCCCCTGACATTGCACTCCCCTGAGTATGCACTCCCCTGAGTGAGCGCTACCCTAAGTACACACTCCCCTGAGTGTGCACTTGCCTGGGTGAGGACACCCCTGAGTGTGCACTCCCCTGAGAGGGCACTATCCTGTGTGAGTGCTCCCCTGAGTGTGCACTCCCCTGAATGAGCACTCCCCTGATTGCGCACTCCCCTGAGTGTGCACTCGTCTGAGTGAGGACACCCCTTAGTGTGCACTTTCCTAAATGAGCACTCCCCTGGGTGTGCACTCCTCTGAGTTCGTACACTCCTGAGTGAGAACTCCCCTGGGTGTGCACTCTCCTGAGTGTGCACTCCCCTGAGTGTGCACAGCCCTCTGTGTGCTCTCCCCTGTGTGTGCACTCCCCTGAGGGTGCAATCGCTTGAGTGAGGACTCTACTGTGTGTGCACTCCGCTGAGTGTGCACTCCCCTGTGTGAGCGCTCACCTGAGTGGGCACTCCCGTTTGTGAGTGCTTCCCTGAGTGGGCATTCCCCTGAGTGTGCACTCGCCTGAGTGAGGACTCCCCTGAGTGTGCACTCCCATGTGTGAGTGCTCACCTGAGTGGGCACTCTCCTGCATGAGCGTTCCCCTGAGTGTGCACTCCCCTGAATGAGCACTCCCCTAAGTGTACACTCCCTTGAGTGTGCACTCCTCTGAGTTTGCACTCTCCTGAGTGAGGGCTCGGCTGAGTGTGCACTCCCCTGAGTGTGTGCTCCCCTGAGTGTAATCTCCCCTGAGTGTGCACTCCACTGAGTGTGCACTCTCCTGAGTGAGCTCTCCCCTGAGTGAGCACTCCCCTGAGTGTGAACATGCCTGAGTGAGGACGCCCCTGATGTGCACTCACCTGAGTTCGCACTCTCCTGAGTGAGGACTCCCCTGAGTGTGCACTCCCCTGAGTGTGCACTCCCTTGAGTGAGGACTCCCCTGAGTGTGCACTCCACTGAATGAGCACTCCCTTTCGTGTACACTTCCCTGAGTGAGCCAGTGAAACCCAGTTTGAGCCAGTCTGGTGCGGTTTAAGCTGGTCTGGTCGGGACTGAGACGGTCAACGCTGGTTTGAGACGGTCTGTTCCGGTTTGATCCGGTTTAAGCTGGTGTGGTCCAGTGTGATCCGGTTCAGCCGGTCTGGTCTGGTTTGAGCCGGTCAAAACCGGTTTGAGCCGGTGTGGTCCGGTTTGATCTGGTTTGAGCCGGTCTGGTCCGGTTTGATCAGGTTTGAGCTGGACAATATCAGTTTGAGTCCGGTTTGAGCTGGACAAAACCGGATTTAGTGGGTCTAGCCGGTCTGGTCCGGATTGATCCGTTTTGAGCCGGTCTCGTCTGGTATGATCCGGTTTTAGTCCCTGTGGTCCAGCTTGAGCCGGTTTGAGCCGGTCTGGTCTGGTTTGAGTCCGATTTGATCCGGTCAAAACCGGTTTGAGCTGGTCTGCTCCAGTTTGAGTTGGTCAAAACCGGTTTGAGATGGTGTGGTCTGGTTTGAGTCCGGTTTGAACCGGTCGAAACCGGTTTGAGCCGGTCTTCTCCGGTTTGATCTGGTTTGAGCCGGTCTTGTCCGTTTTGAGCCGATCAATACCGGTTTGAGCCGGTCTGATCCGGTTTGAGTCCGGCTGGAGCCGTTCAACACCAGTTTGAGATGGTCTGGTCCGGTTTGAGTCCAGTTTTAGCTGGTCATAACCAGTTTGAGCCGGTGTGGTCCAGTTTGAGTCCGGTTTCCGCCGGTCTGGTCCAGTTTGAGCCAGTTTTAGCATTCCTGGTCCGGTTTGAGTCCGGTTTCATCCGGTCAAAATCGGTTTGATCTGGTTTAAGCCGGTCTGGTCCGGTTTGAGATGGTGAAAACCGGTTTGAGACGGTCTGGTCCTGTTTAATCTGGTATGAGCTGGTCTGGTCCGGTTTGAGACGGTCAAACCCGGTTTGAGCTGCTGTGGTCCGGTTTGAGTCCGGTTTGAGCCGGTCAACACAGGTTTGAGAGGGTCTGGTCCAGTTTGAGTCCGATTTGAACTGGTCAACTCCGGTTTGAGCCGGTCTGGTCCCATTTGAGTCCGGTTTTAGCCGGTCAATACCGGTTTGAGCCGGTGTAAGAGCCGGTCTCGTCCGGTTTGATCTGGTTTGAGCGGGTCTGGTCCGGCTTGAGCTGGTCGAACCAGGTTTGAGCCGGTCTGGTCCGGTTTGAGTCTGGTTTGAGCTGGTCAAATCCGTTTTGAGCCAGTCTGGTCTGGGTTAAGCCAGTGTGGTAGGGTTTGAGCCAGTAATCCCCGGTTTGAGCCGGTGTGGTCCGGTTTGATCCGGTTCAAGCTGGTGTGATCCAGTTTGATCCCATTGAGTTGGTCTGGTTGGTTTGAGCCGGTCAAAACCGGTTTGAGCAGGTATGGTCCAGTTTCAGTACGGTTTGAGATGGTCAACACCGGTTTTAGCCGGTCTGGTCCGGTTAGAGCTGGTCTGGTCCGTATTGAGCCGATCAAAACCGGTTTGAGACGGTCTAAGTGCCGGTCTGGACCGGTTTGATTTGGTTTAAGATGATCTGGGCCGGTTTGTGCCGGTCTGGTCCGGTTTGAGCCGTTCCAAACTGGTTTGAGCCTGTCTGCTCCGGTTTGACCCGGTTGGAGCCTGTCTGGTCCAGTTTGAGCCAGTCAAAACCGGTTTGAGTCGGTCTGGTCTTGTTTGAGCCGGACAAAACCGTTTTCAGCTGGTCTGTTCCGGTTTGAGTCTGGTTTGGGCCTGTCTGGTCCAGTTTGAGCTGGTTTGAGCTTGTCTGGTCCGGTTTGAGTCCGGTTTGAGCCGGTCAAATCCGGTTTGAGCCGGTATGGTCTGTATTGAGCCGGTCAAAACCAGTTTGATCCGGTTTAAGCCGGTCTGGTACAGTTTGAGCCAATTGAGCCTGTGTGGTCTGGTTTGAGCCGGTCGAAACCGGTTTGAGCTGGTCTAGTCCGGTTTGAGTATGGTTTGAGCCGGTCTGGTCCGGTTTCAGTCCGGTTTGAGCTGGTGAAAACCGGTTTGAGCCGGTCTGATCCGGTTTAATCCGGTATGAAATGGTCTGGTCCGGTTTGAACTGGTTGAGCCGGTCTGGTCTGGTTTGAGCTGGTCACAACCGGTTGGAGCCGGTCTGGTACGGTTGGGGTCCGGTTTGAGCCGGTCTACACCCGTTTTTGCCGGTCTGGTCTGGTTTGAGTCTGGTTTGAGCCGGTCTGGTCCTGGTTCGTTTTGAGCTGGTGAAAACCGGTTTGAGCTGGTCTCGTCGGGTTTGAGCCAGTCGAAACGGATTTTAGCCGGACTGGTCTGGTTTGAATCCGGTTTGAGCCGTTCAACACCGGTTTAAGCCAGTCTGGTCTGGTTTAAGTCTGGTCTGAGCCGGTCAACACCGGCTTCAGCCGGTCTGGTCCGGTTTGATCTGGTTTAAGCTTGTCTGGTCCGGTTTGATCCGGTTGAGCCGGTCTGGTCCGGTTTGAGCCGGTCAAAACATGTTTGAGCTGGTCTAAGAGCCGGTCTGGTCCGTTTTGATCCTGTTTGAGCCGGTCTGCTCCGGTTTTAGCCAGCCAAAACCGGTTTGAGCCGGTCTGGTCCGGTTTGAGTCCGATATGAGCCGGTCAAAACAGGTTTGAGGCGGTCTCGTAGGGTTTGAATCCAGTTTGAGCCACACAAAACCGGTTGGACCCGGTCTGGTCCGGTTTTAGCCGGTTTGAGCCGTTAGGGTCCTGTTTGAGCCGGTTTTAGCTTGCCTGGTCCGGTTTGAGTCCAGTTTGAGCCGGTCAAAACTGGTTTGAGACGTTATGGTCCGTATTGAGCCGGTCAAAACCGGTTTGATCCGGTTTAAGCCAGTCTGGTCCGGTTTGAGACGGTGAAAACCGGTTTGAGCCGGTCCGGTCCGGTTTAATCCGGTTTGAGCTGGTCTGGTCCGGTTTGAACCGGTGTGATCCGTATTGAGCCGATCAAAACCGGTTTGAGACGGTCTAAGAGCCGGTCTGGTCCGGTTTGATTCGATTTAAGCCGGTCTGGTCTGGTTTGAGCCGGTCCAAACTGATTTGAGCCGGACTGGTACAGTGTGATCCGGTTTGTGCCGTTCTGGTCGGGTTTGAGCCAGTAAAAACCGTCTTGAGCCGGTCTGGTCGGGTTTGATTCCTATATGCGCCAGTCAAAACCTGTTTGAGGAGGTCTGGTATGATTTGAGTCTAGTTTGAGCTGGACAAACCCGGTTTGCGCCGGTCTGGTCCGCTTTGATCCGGTTGAGCTTGTCTGTTCTCGTTTGAGCCAGTGAAAACCGCTTTCAGCCGGTGTCGTCCGGTGTGATCCGGTTTGAGCCGGTCTGGTCCAGTTTGAGCCAGTCAAAACCGGTTTGAGCCGATCTGGTCCGGTTTTAATCCGGTTTGAGCCGGTCAATACCGGTTTGAGCTGTTCTGGTCCGGTTTTAGCCGATTTGAGCCGGTCTGGTCTGGTTTGAGACGGTCATAACCGGTTTGAGCCGGTCGTGTCCAGTTTGATCCGGTTTTACCCGGTCTGGTCCAGACTGAGCCGGTCTGGTCCAGTTTGAGCCGGTCAAAACCGTTTTGAGGCGGTCTGGTCCGGTTTGAACTGGTGTCGTCGGGTCTGAGGCGGTCAAAACCGGTTTGAACTGGTCTGGTCCGGTATGAGTCCGGATTGAGACGGTCAAACCCGGTTTGAGCCAGTCTGGTCCAGTTTAAGCTGGTCTGTTCGGATCTGAGCTGGTCAACACTGGTTTTAGACGGTCTGGTCCGGTTTGATCCGGTTTAATCCTGTCTGGTTCAATTTGATCTGGTTGAGCCGTACTGGTCCGGTTTGAGCCGGTCAAATGCAGTTTGAGCCCGTCGGGTCCGGTTTGAGTCCGGTTTGAGCCGGTCAACACCGGTTTGAGCCGTTCTGGTCCAGTTGGGGTCCGCTTTCAGCATCTGGTCTTGGTCCGGTTTGAGACGGGAAAAGCCGGTTGGAGCCGTACTGGTCCGATTAGAGTCGGGTTTGAGCCGGTCTGGTGCGTTTTGAGTTCAGTTTGAGGCGGTCTGGCCTTGGTCCGGTTTGAACCGGTGAAAACTGGTTTGAGCCGGACTCGTCCGGTTTAAGCCGGTGAAAACCGTTTTGAGCCAGACTCGTCCGGTTTGAGCCGGTCGAAACCAGTTTGAGTCGGTCTGCACCTGTTTGATCCGGTTTAAGCCGGTCTGGTCCGGTTTGATCCGGTTGAGCCAGTCTGGTCTGGTTTGAGCCAGTCAAAACCGGTTTGAGCCGGTCTGGTCCGGTTTGATCCGGTTCAAGCCGATGTGGTCCAGTTTGACCCCATTGAATTGGTCTGGTCTGGTTTGAGCCGGCCAAAACCGGTTTGAGCCACTGTGGTCCAGTTTGAGTATGGTTTGAGACAGTCAACAACGGTTTTAGCCGGTCCGGTCTGGTTACAGCCGGTCCGGTCCATATTGAGCCGATCAAAACCGGTTTGAGCCGGTCTAAGAGCCGGTCTGGTCCGGTTTGATCCGGTTCAAACCGGTGTGGTCCAGTTTGATCCCATTGAGTTGGTCTGGTCTGGTTTGAGCTGGTCAAAACCGGTTTGAGATGGTCTGGTCCAGTTTGAGTACGGTTTGAGATGGTCAACACCGGTTTTAGCCGGTCTGGTCTGGTTAGAGCCGGTCTGGTCCATATTGAGCCGATCAAAACCGGTTTGAGATGGTCTAAGAGCCAGTCTGGTCCGGTTTGATCCGGTTTATGCCGGTCTGGACCGGTTTGAGCCGGTCTGGTCCAGTTTGTGCTGGTCCAAACTGGTTTTGCGCCAGTCTGGTCCGGTTTGATCCGGTTTATGCCGTTCTGGTCGGGTTTGGGACGGTCCAAACCGGTTTCAGCCGGTCTGGTCAGGTTAGAGTCCGATTTGAGCTGGTCAAAACCGGTTTGAGGCTGTCTGGTACGGTTTGAGTCCAGTTTGAGCGGGACAAAACTGGTTTGACATGGTCTGGTCCGGTTTTATCCGGTTTGGGTCGATCTGGTCCTGTTTGAGCCGGTTTTAGTTTGCCTGGTCTGGTTTGAGTCCAGTTTGAGCCGGTCAAAACCGGTTTGAGACGTTATGGTCCGTATTGAGCCGGTCAAAACCGGTTTGATCCGGTTTAAGCCGGTCTGGTCCGGTTTGAGACAGTGAAAACCGGTTTGAGCCGGTCTGGTCCGGTTTGAACCGGATGAGCCAGTCTGTTCTGGTTTGAGCCGGTCAAAATCGGTTTTATCTAGTCTGGTCCGGTTTGAGTCTGGTTTGAGCCATTCAACACCGATTTGAGAGGGTCTGGTCCGGTTTGAGATGGTGAAAACCGGTTTGAGCCGGTCTGGTCTGGTTTGATCTGGTTTGAGAATCTCTGGTCTGTTTTGAGCAGGTCAAAACCGGTTTGAGCCTGTCTTTTCCGGTTTGAGTCCGGTTTGAATCGGTCAACCCGGTTGGAACCGGTCTGGTCCAGTTTGAGCTGGTCTGGTCGGGTTTGAGCCTGTCTGGTCGGGTTTGAGCCGGTCTGTTTGGGTTTGTGCCGGTCTGGTCTGGCTTGATCCGGTTTGTGCCGTTCTGGTAGGGTTTGAGCTGGTCCAAACCGGTTTGAGCTGGTCTGGTCTGGTTTGAGTCTGATTTGAGCCGGTCAAACCGGTTTGAGGCTGTCTGGTACGGTTTGAGTCCGGTTTGAGCCGGACAAAACCGGTTTGACCCGGTCTGGTCCGGTTTTAGCCGATTTGAGCCGATCTGGTCGTGTTTGAGCCGGTTGTAGATTGCCTGGTCCGGTTTGAGTCCGGTTTGAGCCGGTCAAATCCGTTTTGAGCCAGTCTGGTCCGGGTTAAACCAGTCTGGTAGGGTTTGAGCCGGTCATCACCGGTTTTAGCCGGTCTGGTTCGGTTAGAGCCGGTCGGGTCCATATTGAACTGATCAAAACCAGTTTGAGACGGTCTAAGAGCCGGTCTGGTCTGGATTGATCCGGTTTGAGCTGGTCCAAACCGGTTTGAGCTGGTGTGGTCCGGTTTGAGTCTGATTTGAGCTGGTCAAAACCGGTTTGAGGCTGTCTGGTACGGTTTGAGTCCGGTTTGAGCCGGACAAAATCGGTTTGACCTGCTCTGGTCCGGTTTTAGCCGATTTGAGCCGATCTGGTCCTGTTTGAGCCGGTTGTAGCTTGCCTGGTCCAGTTTGAGTCCGGTTTGAGCCGGTCAAATCCGTTTTGAGCCAGTCTGGTACGGGTTAAACCAGTCTGGTAGGGTTTGAGCCGGTCATCACCAGTTTTAGCCGGTCTGGTTCGGTTAGAGCCGGTCGGGTCCATATTGAACTGATCAAAACCAGTTTGAGACGGTCTAAGAGCCGGTCTGGTCTGGATTGATCCGGTTTGAGCTGGTCCAAACCGGTTTGAGCCGGTCTGGTCAGGTTTGATCCGGTTTGTGCCGTTCTGGTCGGGTTTGAGCCATTTAAAACCGGTTTGATCCGGTCTGGTCCCGTTTGAGTCTGATATGAGCCGGCCAAAACCGGTTTGAGGCGGTCTGGCACGGTTTGAGTCCGGTTTGAGCCGGTCAAAACCGGTTTGAGACGTTGTGGTCCGTATTGAGCCGGTCACAACTGGTTTGATCTGGTTTAAGCCGGTCTGGTCTGGTTTGAGATGGGGAAATCCGGTTTGAGCCGGTCTGGTCTGGTTTAATCTGGTTTGAGCCGGTCTGGTCCGGTTTGAACCAGTTGAGCCGGTCTGTTCTGCTTTGAGCAGTTCAAAACCGGTTTTAGATTGTCTGATCTGGTTTGAGTACGGTTGTAGCTGGTCAACACAGGTTTGAGAGGGTCTGGTCCGATTTGAGTCCTGTTTGAACCGGACAACACCGGTTTCAGCCGGTGTGGTCCATTTGAGTCTTGTTTGAGCCGGTCAAAATGGGTTTGTGCCTGTCTAATAGCCGGTCTGGTCTGGTTTGATCCGTTGTGAGTGGGTCTCGTCCGGCTTGAGCCAGTCAAACCCGGTTTGAGCCGGTCTCGTCCGGTTTGAGTCCAGTTTGAGCCAGTAAAACCCTTTTTGAGCCAGTCTGGTCCGGGTTAAGCCAGTCTGGTCGGGTTTGAGCTGGTCAAAACCGGTTTGAGCCGGTCTGGTTCGGTTTGATCCGGTTTGTGCCATTCTGGTCAGGTTTGAGCCGGTAAAAACCGGTTTTAGCCGGTCTGGTCCAGTTTGAGTCTGATATGAGCCAGTCAAAACCTGTTTGAGGCGGTCTGGTACACTTTGAGTCCGGTTTGAGCTGGACAAAACCGGTTTGACCTTGTCTGGTGTGGTTTTACCTGGATTGAGCTGGTCTGGTACGGTTCGAGGCGGTTTTAGCTTGCCTGGTCCGGTTTGAGTCCGGTTTGAGCCGGTCATAAGTGGTTTGAGACGTTATGGTTCGTATTGAGCCGGTCAAATCTGGTTTGATCTGGTTTAAGCCGGTCTGGTCCGTTTTGAGATGGTGAAAACCGCTTTGAGCCGGTCTGGACCGGTTTAATCCGGTTTGAGCCGGTCTGGTCCGCTTTGAACCGGTTGAGCCGGTCTGTTCTGGTTTGAGCCGGTCAAAACCGGTTTTAGCAAGTCTGGTCCGGTTTGAGTCCGGTTTGAGCCAGTCAAAACCTGTTTGAGCCAGTCTGGTCGGTATTGAAATTGGTTAAAACCGGTTTGAGCCGATCTAAGAGCCGGTCTGGTGCGGTTTGATCCGGTTTGAGCCAGTCAAAACTGGTTTGAGTCCGGTTAGAGCCGTTGAACACCGGTTTGAGTGGGTCTGGTCCGGTTTGAGTCCGGTTTGAACCGGTCAACACCGGTTTGAGCCGGTCTGGTCCGGTTTGAGTCCGGTTTGAGTTGGTCAAAGCTGGTTTGAGCCAGTCTGGTCCGGTTTAAGCCAGTGTGGTCGGGTTTGAGCCAGTCAGCACCGATTTGAGCCCGTCTGGAACGGTTTGATCCGGTTTAAGATGGTCGGGTCCGGTTTAATCCGGTTGAGCCGGTCTGGACTGGTATGAGCCAGTCAAAATCGGTTTGAGCCGGTCTGGTCCAGTTTGAGTCCAGTTTGAGATGGTCTGTTCTGGTTTGAGCCGGTGAAAACCGGTTTGAGCTGGTCTGGTCTGGTTTGATCCGGTTTGAATCGGTCAAAACTGGTTTGAACCGGTCTGGTCCAGTTTGAGCCGGTCTGGTCGGGTTTGAACCGGTCTGTTTGGGTTTGGGCCGATCTGGTCCGGTTTAAGCCCGTTTGAGCCGGTCGGGTCCGGTTTGATCCCGTTGAGCCGGTCTGGTCTGGTTTGAGCTGGACAAAACCGGTTTGTGCTGGTCTGGTCCGGTTTCAACCTGTTGAAGCCTGTCTGGTCCGGTTTGATCCGGTTGAGCCAGTCTGGTCCGGTTTGAACCGGTCAAAACCGGTTGGAGCCGGTCTGGTCCAGTTTGGGTTTGGTTTGAGCCGGTCTATACTGGTTTTTCAAGTCCGATATGAGCTGGTCAAAACCGGTTTGAGGCGCTCTGGTACAGATTGAGTCCGGTTTGAGCCGGACAAAACCGATTGGACCCAGTCTGGTCCGGTTTTAGCTGGTTTGAGCCGGTATGGTCCGGTTTGAGCCGGTTTTAGCTTGCCTGGTCCAGTTTGATTCCAGTTTGAGCTGGTCAGAACCGGTTAGAGCCGGTCTGGTCTGGTTTGATCTGGTTTGAGCCGGTCAGGTCCAGTTTGAGCCGGTCAGAACAGGTTTGAGCCGGTCGGGTCCAGTTTGAGTCCGGTTGGAGCCGGTCAACAACAATTTGAGACGGTCTGGTCCTGTTTGAGTCCAGTTTGAGCCGGTCATAAACGGTTTGAGCCGGTGTGGTCCTGTTTGAGTCCGGTTTGAGCCGGTCTGGTCCGGTTTGAGCCAGTTTGATCCGGTCTGGTCCGGTTTGAGCCGGTCTGGTCCGGTTTGATCTGGTCAAACTGGTTTGAGACGGTCTGGTCCGGTTTTAGCCGGTGTCTTCGTGTTTGAGCCGGTGAAACCGGTTTGAGATGGTCTGGTCCGGTTTGAGTCCGTTTTGATCCAGTGAAACCCGGTTTGAGCCAGTCTGGTCCGGTTTAGGCATTTCTGTTCAGGTCTGAGCCGGTCAACACCGGTTTGAGCCGGTCTGGTCGGTTTGATCTGGTTTAAGCCTGTCTGGTCTGGATTGTTCCGGTTGAGCTGGTCTAATCCGTTTTGAGCCATTCTGGTCCGGGTTAAGCCAGTCTGGTAGGGTTTCAGCCAGTCATCACTGGTTTGAGCCGGTCTGGTCCGAAATGATCCGGTTCAAGCCGGTGTGGTCCAGTTTGATCCCACTGAGTTGGTGTGGTTTGTTTGAGCCGGTCAAAACCGGTTTGAGCCAGTCTGGTCCAGTTTGAGTACGGTTTGAGACGGTCAACACCGGTTTTAGATGGTCTGGTGCAGTTAGAGCCGGTCTGGTCCGTATTGAGCCGATCAAAACCGGTTTGAGACGGTCTAAGTGCCGGTCTGGTCCGGTTTGATCCGGTTAAAGCCTGTCGGGTCAGTTTTGATTCGGTTGAGCCAGTATGGACTGGTATGAGCCGGTCAAAATCGGTTTGAGCCGGTCTGGTCCAGTTTGAGTCTGGTTTGAGATGGTCTGGTCCGGTTTAAGCCGGTGAAAACCGGTTTGAGCCGGTCTGGTCTGGTTTGATCTGGTTTGAGCATCTCTGGTCCGGTTTGAGTAGGTCAAAACCGGTTTGAGCCGGTCTTTTCCAGTTTGAGTCTCGTTTGAATCTGTCAAAACCGGTTTGAACCGGTCTGGTCCAGTTTGAGCCGGTCTAGTCCGGTTTGAGATGGTCTGGTCGGGTTTGAGCCAGTCTGTTCAGGTTTGAGCCGATCTGGTCTGGTTTGAGCCGGTTTGAGCCGGTCGGGACCGGTTTGATCCCATTGAGGCGGTCTGGTCTGGTTTGAGCCGGAAAAAACCGGTTTGAGCCGGTTCGTCCGGTTTGACCGGGTTTGAGACGGTCTGCTCTGGTTGGAGCCGGTCAAAAGCGTTTTCAGCCAGTGTGGTCCGGTTTGAGACCGGTTTGAGCCGGTCTGGTCTAGTTTGAGACGGTTTGAGACCGTCTGGTCTGGTTTGATCCGACTTGAGTTGGTCTGGCCCGGTTTGAGCTGGTGGTGCCGGGTTTGAGCCAGTCAAAACCGGTTTGAGCAGGTCTGGTCTGGTTTGAACCAGTCAAATCCTGTTTGAGCCGGTCTGTTCCGGTTTGAGCCGGATTGAGCCGGTCTGGTCCAGTTGGAGCCAGTCCAAACCGGTTTGAGCTGGTATGGTGCAGTTTGAGCCCAGGTTGGGCCGGTATGCTCCTGGTCCGGTTTGAACCTATCAAAACCAGTTTGAGCCGGTCTAGTCCGGTTTGATTCCGGTTTGTGCCGGTCAAAACCAGTTTGAGTCGGTCTGGTCCGGTTTGTGCTGGTCAAATCCGGTTTGAGCTGGTCTAAGAACCGGTCTGGTTGGGTTTGATAAGGTTTGAGCCGGTCAAGCCCGGTTTGAGCTGGTCTGGTCTGGTTTGAGCCGGTCAAAACCGTTTTCAGCGGGTCTGGTCCGGTTTGAGTCGGGTTTGAGCCAGTAAAACCCGGTTTGAGCTGTTCTGGTCCGGTTTGAGCTGGTATGAGCCGGTCTGGTCCGGTTTGACCCGGTCGGGTCCTGTTTGAGCCGGTGTGGTCGTGTTTGAGCCGGTGAAAACCGTTTTGAGCCAGTGTTCTTGTTTGAGTCCAGTTTGAGCTGGTGAAACCTGGTTTGAGCCAGTCTGGTCTGGTTTAAGCCTTTTTGTTCGGGTCTGAGCCGGTCAACACCGGTTTGAGCCTGTCTGGTCCGGTTTGATCCGGTTTAAGCCTGTCTGATCCGGTTTGATCCGGTTGAGCCGGTTGGTCCGGTTTGAGCTGTTCAACACCAGTTTGAGCGTCTAGTCCGGTTTGAGTCTGGTGTGAGCCGGTCAACACCGGTTTGAGCCAGTTTGGTCCTGTTTGATCCGTTTTAAGCCGGTCTGGTCCAGTTTGATCCGATTTAGCTGGTCTGGTTCGGTTTGAGCCGGTCAAAACCGGTTTGAGCCGGTCTGGTCCGATTTGAGCAGGTTAAAACATGTTTGAGCTGGTCTAAGAGCCGGTCTGGTCCGTTTTGATCCTGTTTGAGCTGGTCTGCTCCGGTTTGAGTCAGTCAAAACCGGTTTGAGCCGGTGTGTTCCGATTTGAGCCGGTCTGGTCCGGTTTGAGTCCGGTTTGTCGGTCAAAACCGGTTTGAGCCAGTCTGTTCCGGTTAGAGTTGGTCAAAACCGGTTTGTGACGGTCTGGTCCGGTTTGAATCCGGTTTGAGCCGTTCAAAACTGGTTAGAGCCGGTCTGGTCCGGTTTGATCTGGTTTGAGCCGGTCTGGTCCAGTTTGAGCCGGTCAGAACCGTTTTGAGCCGGTCTGGTCCGGTTTGAGTCCGGTTGGAGATGGTCAACACCAGTTTCAGACGGTCTGGTCATGTTTGAGTCCGGTTTGAGCTGGTCATAAACGGTTTGAGCTGGTGTGGTACTGTTTGCGTCCGGTTTGAGCCGGTCTGGTCCGGTTTGTGCCGGTTTTATCTTGCCTGGTCCGGTTTGAGTCCGGTTTGTGCTGGTCAAAACCGGTTGGAGACGTTATGGTCCGTATTGAGATGGTCAAAACCGGTGTGATCCGGTTTAAGCCGGTCTGGTCCGGTTTGACACGGTGAAAAGCGGTATGAGCCGGTCTGGTCCGGTTTGAACCGATTGAGCTGGTCTGTTCTGCTTTGAGCCGGTCAAAATCGGTTTTAGCTAGTCTGGTCCGGTTTGAGTCCGGTTTGAGCCGGTCACACAGGTTTGAGAGGGTCTGGTCCGGTTTGAGTCCGGTTTGAACCGGTCAACACCGGTTTGAGCCGTTCTGGTCTGGTTTGAGTCCGGTGTGAGCCGGTCAAAACCGGTTTGAGCCGGTCTAAGAGCCAGTCTCCTCCAGTTTGATCCGGTTTGAGCGGGTCTGGTCCGGATTGAACTGGTCAAAATCGGTTGGAGCCGGTCTGGTCCGGTTTGTGTCCGGTTTGAGCCGGTCTACACCGGTTTGAGCCGGTCTGGACAGGTTTGAGCCAGTCAAAACCGGTTTGAGCCGGTCTGGTCCGGTTTGAGTCCGATATGAGTCGGTCAAAACCGGTTTGAGGCGGTCTGGTCCTGTTTGAGCCGGTTTGAGCCGGTATGATCCGGATTGAGCCAGTTTTAGCTTGCCTGGTCCGGTTTGAGTCCGGTTTGAGCCGGTCAAAACCAGTTTGAGACGTTATGGTCCGTATTGATCAGGTCAAAACCGGTTTGATCTGGTTTAAGCCGGTCTGGTCCGGTTTGAGATGGTGAATACCGTTTTGAGCCGGTCTGGTCCGGTTTAATCCGGTTTGAGCCCGTCTGGTCCGGTTTGAACCAGTTGAGCCGGTCTGTTCTGGTTTGAGTCAGTCAAAACCGGTTTTAGCTAGTCTGGGGCGGTTTGAGTCCGGTTTGAGCCGTTGAACTCCGGTTTGAGAGGGTCTGGTCCGGTTTGAGTCTGGTTGGAACCGGTCAACACCGGTTTGAGCCAGTCTGGTCCGGTTTGAATCCAGTTTGGGCCGGTGAAAGTTGGTTTGATCCAGTCTGGTCTGGTTTAAGCCAGTCTTGTCGGGTTTGAGCCGGTCAACTCCAATTTGAGACGGTCTGGTCCAGTTTCAGTCCGGTTTGAGACGATCTGGGCCGGTTTGAGATGGTGAAAACCGGATTGAGCCGGTCTGGTCTGGTTTGATCTCGTTTGAGACGGTCTGTTCCGGTTGGAGCCGGTCAAAACAGTTTTCAGCCAGTCTGGTCTGGTTTGAGACCGTTTTGAGCCGGTCTGGTCCAGTTTGAGACAGTTTGAGAGGATCTGGTCTGGCTTGATCTGATTTGAGACGGTCTGGCCCGGTTTGAGCCGGTGGGGTCGGGTTTGAGCCGGTGAAAGCTGGTTTGAGCTGGTCTGGTCCTTTTGAGCCAGTCAAATCCTGTTCGAGCCGGTCTGGCCTGGTTTGAGCCGGATTGAGCCGGTCTGGTCCTGTTGGAGCCGGTCCAAACCACATTGAGCCGGTATGGTGCAGTTTGAGTCCAGTTTGAGCCGGTATGCTCCTGGTCCAGTTTGAGCCGATCAAAACCGGTTTGAGCCAGTGTAGTCCAGTTTGAGTTCAGTTTCAGCTGGTCTGGTCCGGTTTGAGTCTGGTTTGAGCCGGTCAAAACCGGTTGGAGGCGGTCTGGTTCGATTTGAGCCTGTCAAAACCTGTTTGAGCTGGTCTAAGAGACGGTCTGGTCGGGTTTGATCAGGTTTGAGCCGATCAAGCCCTGTTTGAGCTTGTCTGGTCCGGTTTGAGCCAGTCAAAACAGTTTTCATCCAGTCTGGTCTGGTTTGAGTCCGTTTTGAGCTGGTCAAGCCCGGCTTCAGCTGTCCTGGTCCGGTTTGAGCCGGTTTGATCCGGTCTGGTCCGGTTTGATCCGGTCTAACTGGTTTGAGCCGGTCTGGTCCGGTTTGACCCAGTGCCGTCCTGTTTGAGCCGGTCAAACCGGTTTGAGATGGTCTGGTCCGGTTTGATCCCCTGAGTGTGCACTCCCCTGAGTGAGCGCTCACCTGAGTGAGCACTCCGCTTTGTGAGCGCCTCCCAGAGTGTGCACTCCCCTGAGTGTGCACTCATCTGAGTGACGACTCCCCTGAGTGTGTACTCCCCTGAATGAGCACTCCCCTGAGTGTGCACTCCTCCGAGTTCGCACTCTCCTGAGTGAGGACTCTCCTGAGGGGGCACTCCCCTGAGTGTGTGTTATCCTGAGATTTCAATCCCCTGAGTTTGCACTCTTTTGAGTGAGGACTCCCCTGAATGTGCACTCCCCTGAGTGTATGCTCACCTGAGCGTGCACTCCGCTAAGGGTGCGCTCCCCTGAGTGAGCACTCCCCTGTGTGTGCACTCCCATGAGTGTGCGCTCCCTTGAGTGTGCTCTCCCCAGTGTGTGCGCTGTCCTGAGTGAGTGCTCCCCTGAGTGCGAACTCCCCTGAGTTTGCACTCGCCTGGGTGAGGACACCCCTGAGTGTGCACTCCCCTGAGTGTGAACTCTCCTGAGTGTGGACTCCCCTGAGTGTGCACTCCACTGATTGAGCACTCCCCTGAGTTTACACTCCACTGAGTTTGCGCTCCCTTGAGATTGCGCTACCCTGAGTGTGAACTCCCCTGAGTGAGCACTCCCCTGAGTGTGCACTAACCTGAGTGTGCATTCGCCTGGGTGAGGACACCCCTGAGTGTGCATTCCCCTGAGTGTGAACTCGCCTGTGTGAGGACTCCCCAGAGTGAGCGCTCTCCTGAGGGCGTACTCGTCTCAGTGATGACTCCCCTGAGTGTGCACTCCCCTGAAGGAGCACTCCCCTGAGCGTGCACTCCTCTGAGTTCACACTCTCCTGAGTGAGGACTCCCTTGAGTGTGCACTACCCTGAATGTGTACTCCCTTGAGTGTTTGCTCCCCAGGGAGTGCACTTCCCTGAGTTCGCACTCTCCTGAGTGAGGACTCCCCTGAGTGTGCACTCCCCTGAGTGTGGGCTCACCTGATTGTGCACTCCCCTGAGTGAGCGCTCCCCTCGGTGAGGACACCCCTGTGTGTGCACTGCCCTGAGTGTGCACTCCTCTTAGTTCACACTCTCCTGAGTGAGGACTCCCCTGAGTGTGCACCCCCAAGTGTGTGCACTCCCCTGAGTGGGCGCTCCGCTGAGTATGCACTTCCCTGAGTGAGCGCTCCGCTAAGTGTGCACTCCCCTGAGTGTGCGCTCACCTGAGTAAGGACTACTCTGAGTGGGCACTCCCCTGAGTGTGAACTCGCCTGAGTGAGGACTCACCAGAGTGAGCGCTCTCCTGAGGGGGTACTCGTCTGAGTGAGGACTCCCCTGAGTGTGTACTCCCCTGAATGAGCACTCCCCTGAGTGTGCACTCCTCTGAGTTTGCACTCTCCTGAGTGAAGACTCCCCTGAGGGGGCACACCCCTGAGTGTGTGCTACCCTGTGATTTCAATCCCCTGAGTTTGCACTCTTTTGAGTGAGGACTCCCCTGAGTGTGCACTCCCCTGAGTGTATGCTCACCTGAGCGTGCACTCCGCTAAGGGTGCGCTACCCTGAGTGAGCACTCCCCTGTGTGTGCACTCCCATGAGTGTGCGCTCCCCTGAGTGTGCTCTCCCCAGTGTGTGCGCTGCCCTGAGTGAGCGCTCCCCTGAGTGCGAACTCACCTGAGTGTGCACTCGCCTGGGTGAGGACACCACTGAGTGTGCACAACCCTGAGTGTGAACTCTCCTGAGTGTGGACTCCCCTGAGTGTGCACTCCACTGATTGAGCACTCCCCTGAGTTTACACTCCCCTGAGTTTGCGCTCCCTTGAGATTGCGCTACCCTGAGTGTGAACTCCCCTGAGTTAGCGCTCCCCTGAGTGTGCACTAACCTGAGTGTGCACTCGCCTGGGTGAGGACACCCCTGATTGTGCATTCCCCTGAGTGTGAACTCGCCTGTGTGAGGACTCCCCAGAGTGAGCGCTCTCCTGAGGGCGTACTCGTCTCAGTGATGACTCCCCTGAGTGTGCACTCCCCTGAAGGAGCATTCCCCTGAGTGTGCACTCCTCTGAGTTCGCACTCTCCTGAGTGAGGACTCCCTTGAGTGTGCACTACCCTGAGTGTGTACTCCCTTGAGTGTTTGCACCCCAGGGAGTGCACTTCCCTGAGTTCGCACTCTCCTGAGTGAGGACTCCCCTGAGTGTGCACTCCCCTGAGTGTGGGCTCACCTGATTGTGCACTCCCCTGAGTGAGCGCTCCCCTCAGTGAGGACACCCCTGTGTGTGCACTCCCCTGAGTGTGCACTCCTCTTAGTTCGCACTCTCCTGAGTGAGGACTCCCCTGAGTGTGCACCCCCAAGTGTGTGCACTCCCTTGAGTGTGTGCTCTGCTGAGTGTGCACTCCCCTGAGTGAGCGCTCCGCTAAGTGTGCACTCCCCTGAGTTTGCGCTCACCTGAGTAAGGATTACTCTGAGTGGGCACTCCCTTGAGTGTGAACTCGCCTGAGTGAGGACTCACCAGAGTGAGCGCTCTCCTGATGGGGTACTCGTTTGAGTGATGACTCCCCTGAGTGTGCACTCCCCTGAATGAGCACTCCCCTGAGTGAGAGCTCCCCTGAGTGCGCACTCCCCTGAGTGTGCGCTCACCTGAGTAAGGACTACTCTGAGTGGGCACTCCCCTGAATGTGCACTCGCCTGAGTGAGGACTCCCCTGAGTGTGCTCTCACCTGAATGAGCATTCCCCTGAGTGTGCGCTCACCTGAGTGTGCACTCTCCTGTGTGTGCACTCCCCTGAGTGAGCACTCCCCTGAGTGTGCACTCTCCTGAGGGAGGTCTCCCCTGAGTGTGCACTCCCCTGTGTGAGCACTCCCCTGAATGTGTACTCCTCTTAGTTCGCACTCTCATGAGTGAGGACTCCACTGAGTGAGCACTCCCCTGAGTGTGCACTCCCCTGTGTGTGCACTCCTTTGATTGAGGACTCCCCCGAGTGCGCTCTCCCCTGAATGAGCACTCCCCTTCGTGTACACTCCCCTGAGTGAGCCAGTGAAACCCGGTTTGAGTCAGTCTGGTCCGGTTTAACCCATCTGTTCGGGTCTGAGCCAGTCAATGCCGGTTTGAGGCGGTCTCTTCCGATTTGATCCGGTTTAAGCCGGTCTGGTCCAGTGTGATCTGGTTGAGCCAGTCTGGTCCGGTTTTAGCCGGTCAAAACCGGTTTTAGCCGGTCTGGTCCGGTTTGATCTGGATTGAGCCGGTCTGGTCCAGTTTGATCAGGTTTGAGCCGGTCAATATCGGTTTGAGTCCGGTTTGAGCCGGACCAAACCGGATTTAGTGGGTCTAGCTGGTCTGGTCCGGATTGATCCGTTTTCAGCCGGTCTCATCCGGTTTGATCCCGTTTTATTCCGTGTGGTCTAGTTTGAGCCGGTTTGAGTCAGTCTGGTCAGGTTTGATCCAGTTTGAGTGGGTCTTCTCCAGTTTGAGCCGGTCTGGTGCGGTTTGAGTCTGGTTTGAGCCGGTGAACACCGGTTTGAGAGGCTCTGGTCTGGTTTGAGTCCAGCTTGAACCGGTGAACACCGGTTTGAGCTGGTCTAGTCCGGTTTGAGTCAGGTTTGAGCCGGTCAAAGCCAGTTTGAGCCGGTCTATGAGCCGGTCTGGTCCGGTTTGATCCGGTTTGAGTGGGTATCGTCCGGTTTGAGCCAGTCTGGTCTGGTTTGAGTCCGGTTTGAGCCGGTCAAATCCATTTTGAGCCAGTCTGGTCCGGGTTCAGCCAGTCTGGTCGGGTTTGAGCCGGTCATCACTGGTTTGAGCCGGTGTGGTCCGGTTTGATCTGGTTCAAGCCGGTGTGGTCCAGTTTGATCCCGTTGAGTAGGTCTGGTCTGGTTTGAGCCAGTCAAAACCGTTTTGAGCCAGTCTGGTCCAGTTTGAGATCGGTTTGAGATGGTCAACACCGGTTTTAGCCGGTCTGGTCCGGTTAGAGCCGGTCTGGTCCGTATTGAGCCGATCAAAATCGGTTTGAGATGGTCTAAGAGCCAGTCTGGTCCAGTTTGATCCGGTTCAAGCCGGTCTGGACTGGTTTGAGCCTGTCTGTTCAAGTTTGAGCCGGTCCAAACTGGTATGCGCCGGTCTGGTCCGATTTGATCTGGTTTGTGCCATTCTGGTCGGGTTTGAGCCGGTCCAAACTGGTTTGAGCCGGTTTGGTCTGGTTTGAGTCCGATTTGAGCCGTTCAAAACCGGTTTGAGGCTGTCTGGTACGGTTTGAGTCTCGTTTGAGCCGGACAAAACCGGTTTGACCTGGTCTGGTCCGGTTTTAGCTGGTTTGAGCCGGTCTGGTCCTGTTTGAGCCGGTGTTAGCTTGCCTGGTCTGGTTTGAGTCCGGTTTGAGCCGGTCAAAACCGGTTTGAGACGTTATGGTCCGTATTGAGCCGTTCAAAACCAATTTGATCCTTTTTAAGCTGGTCTGGTCCGGTGTGAGACGGTGAAAACCGGTTTGAGCTGGTCTGGTCCGGTTTGAACCGTTTGAGCCAGTCTGTTTTGGTTTGAGCCGGTCAAATCGGTTTTAGCTAGTCTGGTCCGGTTTGAGTCCGGTTTGAGCCGATCAACAGCGGTTTGAGAGGGTCTGGTCCGCTTTGAGTCTGGTTGGAACCGGTCAACACCGGTTTGAGACGGTCTGGTCCGGTTTGAGTCCGGTTTGTGCCGGTCAAAGCCGGTTTGAGCCCGTCTGGTCCGGTTTAAGCCAGTCTGGTCGGGTTTTAGCTGGTTAACACCGATTTGACCCCGTCTGGTCTGGTTTGTTCCGGTTTAAGACAGTTGGGTCCGTTTTGATCTGTTTGAGCAGGTCTGGACTGGTATGAGCCGGTCAAAATCGGTTTGATCCTGTCTGGTCCAGTTTGAGTCCAGTTTGAGACGGTCTCAACCAGTTTGAGACAGTGAAAACCGGTTTGAGCCGGTCTTTTCTGGTTTGATCTGGTTTGAGCATCCCTGGTCTGGTTTGAATAGGTCAAAAGCGGTTTGAGCTGGTCTTTTGCGGTTTGAGTCCAGTTTGAATCGGTCAAAACCGGTTTGAAACGGTCTGGTCCAGTTTGAGCCGGTCTGGTCGGGTTTGAGACGGTCTGGTCGGGTTTGAGCCGGTCTGTTCGGGTTTGAGCCGATCGGGTCCTTTTGGGCCGGTTTGAGCCGGTCGGGTTCGGTTTGATCCCGTTGAGCCAGTCTGGTGTGGTATGAGCCGGACAAAACTCGTTTGAGCCGGTTGGTCCGGTTTGAGTCCGGTTTGAGCCGGTCAAAACCAGTTTGAGGCGGTCTGGTTCGATTTGAGCCTGTCAAATCCTGTTTGAGCTGGTCTAAGAGCCGGTCTGGTCAGGTTTGATCAGGTTTGAACCGGTCAAGCCTGGTTTGAGCTGGTCTGGTGCGGTTTGTGCCAGTCAAAACTGTTTTCAGCGGGTCTGGTCCAGTTTGAGTCCGCTTTGAGCCGGTCAAGCCCGGTTTGAGCTGTTCTGGTCCGGTTTTAGCCTGTTTGATCCGGTCTGGTCCGGTTTGAGCCAGTCTGGTCCGGATTGATCCGGTCAAACTGGTATGAGACGGTCTGGTCCGGTTTGAGCCGATGTGGTCGTGTTTGAGCCGGTCAAACCAGTTTGAGATGGTCTGGTCCGGTTTGAGTCTGTTTTGATCCAGTCAAACCTGGTTTGAGCCAGTCTGGTCCGGTTTAAGCATTTGTGTTCAGGTCTGAGCCGGTCAACACCAGTTTGAGCTGGTCTGGTCCGGTTTGATCCGGTTTAAGTCTGTCTGGTCCAGTTTGATCCAGTTGAGCCAGTCTGGTCCGGTTTGAACCGGTCAAAACCGGTTGGAGCCAGTCTGGTACGGTTTGGGTCCGGTTTGAGCCGGTCTACACCGGTTTGATCCGGTCTGGTCCGGTTTAGTCTGGTTTGAGCCAGTCTGGTCCTGGTTATTTTTGAGCCGGTGAAAACCGGTTTGAGCCGATCTCGTCCGGTTTGACCAAGTGGAAACCGGTTTGAGCTGGACTGGTCAGGTTTGAATTCAGTTTGAGCCGTATAACACCGGTTAGAGCCGGTCTGGTCCGGTTTGAGTCCGGTCTGAGCCGGTCAACACCGGTTTGAGCCGGTCTGGTCCAGTTTGATCCGGTTTAATACGGTCTGGTCCGGTTTGATCCGGTAGAGCCGGTCTGGTCCAGTTTGAGTTGGTGAAAACCGGTTTGAGCCTGTCTGGTCCGATTTGAGCCGGTCAAAACATGTTTGAGCTGTTCTAAGAGCCGATCTGGTCCGTTTTGATCCTGTTTGAGCTGGTCTGCTTCGGTTTGAGCCAGTCAAATCCTGTTTAAGCCGGTCTGGTCTGGTTTGTGCCGGTTTGAGCCTGTCTGGTCTGGTTTGAGCTGGACAAAACCGGTTTGAGCCATTTGGTTCGGTTTGATCCGGTTTGAGACGGTCTGCTCCAGTTGGAGCCGGTCAAAACCGTTTTCAGCCATTCTGGTCTGGTTTGCAACTGGGTTGAGCCAGTCTGATCCAGTTTGAGATGGTTTGAGACGGTCTGGTGCGGTTTGATCCGATTTGAGCTGGTCTGGCCCGGTTTGAGCCGGTGGGGTTGGGTTTGAGCCGGTGAAAACCAGTTTGAGCTGGTCTGGTCCGGTTTGAGTCAGTCAAATCCTGTTCGAGCCGGTCTTGTCCGGTTTGAGATGGATTGTTCGGTCTGGTCCAGTTGGAGCCGGTCCAAACCGGTTTGAGCCGGTATGGTGCAGTTTGATCCTGGTTTGAGCCGGTATGCTCCTGGTACAGTTTGAGCCATTCAAAACCGGTTTGAGCTGGTCTAGTCCGGTTTGAGTCCGGTTTCAGCCGGTCTGGTCCGGTTTGAGTCCGGTTTGACGCGGTCAAAATCGGCTTGAGGCGGTCTGGTCCGGATTGTGCCGGTCAAAACCGGTTTGAGTCCGGTTTGAGCCGGTCCAAACCGGTTTGAGGAGGTCTGGTTCGATTTGAGCTTGTCAAAACCTGTTTGAGCTGGTCTAAGAGACGTTCTGGTTGGGTTTGATCAGGTTTGAGCCGGTCAAGCCTGGCTTGAGCTGGTCTGGTCCTGTTTGAGCTGGTCAAAACCGTTTTCAGTGGGTCTGCTCCGGTTTGTGTCCGGTTAGAGACGGTCAAGCCAGGTTTGAGCTGTTCTGGTCCGGTTTGAGCCGTTTTGAGCTGGTCTGCTCTGGTTTGAGCCGGTCTGGTGCTGTTTGATCTGGTCAAACCCGGTTTGAGCCGGTCTGGTCCAGTTTGAGCCGGTGTGGTCGTATTTGAGCCGGTCAAAACCGTTTTGATCTGGTGTTCCGGTTTGAGTCCAGTTTGAGCTGGTCAAACCCGGTTTGAGCCAGTCTGGTCTGGTTTAAGCCTTTCTGTTCGGGTCTGAGCCGGTCAACACCGGTTTGAGCTGGTCTGGTCCGGTTTGATCCGGTTTAAGCCTGTCTGGTACGGATTGATCCGGTTGAGCTGGTCTGGTCCGGTTTGAGCTGGTCAAAACCGGTTTGAGCCAGTCTAGTCCGGTTTGAGTCCGGTGTGAGCCGGTCAACACCGGTTTGAGCCTGTTTGGCCCAGTTTGATCTGGTTTAAGCTGGTCTGGTCTGGTTTGAACTGGTTGAGCTGGTCTGGTTTGGTTTGAGCTGGTCAAAACCGGTTGGAGTCAGTCTGGTCCGGTTTGGGTCCGGTTTGAGCCGGTCTACCACCGTTTGAGCCGGTCTGGTCCGGTTTGAGTCTGGTTTGAGCCAGTCTGGTCCTGGTTCATTTTTAGCTGGTGAAAACCGGTTTGAGCTGGTCTCATCTGGTTTGAGCCAGTCAAAACCGATTTGAGCCGGACTGGTCTGGTTTGAATCCGGTTTGAGTCATTCAACACCGGCTTGAGCCAGTCTGGTCCGGTTTGAGTCCGGTCTGAGCCGATCAACACCGGCTTCAGCCGATCTGTTCCGGTTTGATCCGGTTTAAGCCGGTCTGGTCCGGTTTGATCCGGTTCAGGCGGTCTGGTCCGGTTTGAGCCGGTCAACACCGGTTTGAGCTGGTCTGGTCCGATTTGAGCTGGTCAAAACATGTTTGAGCTGGTCTAAGAGCCGGTCTGCTCCGTTTTGATCCTGTTTGAGCCGGTCTGCTCCGGTTTGAGCCAGCCAAAACCGGTTTAAGCCGGTCTCGCCCTATTTGATCCGGTTGAGCCGGTCTCGTCCAGTTTGAGCTGGTTTGAGATTTTCTGGTCTGGTTTGAGTCCGGTTTGCGACGGTCAAATCCGGTTTGAGACGGTATGGTCCGTATTGAGCCGGTCAAAACCAGTTTGATCCAGTTTATGCCGGTCTAGTACGGTTTGAGCTGATTGAGCCTGTCTGGTCTGGTTTGAGGCGTTTGAACCGGTTTGAGCCGGTCTAGTCCGGTTTGAGTCCAGTTTGAGCCGGTCTGGTCCGGTTTCAGTCCGGTTTGAGCCAGTGAAAACCGATTTGAGCCGGTCTGATCTGGTTTAATCCGGTTTGAGCCAGTCTGGTCCGGTTTGTACTGGTTGAGCCGGTTTGGTCCGGTTTGAGCTGGTCAAAACGGGTTGGAGCTGGTCTGGTCCAGTTTCGGTCCGGTTTGAGCCGGTCTACACCCATTTGAGCCGGTCTGGTCCGGTTTGAGTCTGGTTTGAGCCGGTCTGGTTCTGGTTCGTTTTGAGCTGGTGAAAACTGGTTTGAGCTGGTCTCGTCTGATTTGAGCCAGTGGAAACCGATTTGAGCCGGACTGTTGCGGTTTGAATCCGGTTTGAGACATTCAACACTGGTTTGAGACAGTCTGGTCCGGTTTGAGTCCTGCCTGAGCCGGTCAACACCGGCTTCCGCCGGTCTGGTCCGGTTTGATCCGGTTAAACCTGTCTGGTCCGGTTTGATCCGGTTGAGCCGGTGTGGTCTGGTTTGAGCTGGTCAAAACCCATTGGAGACGGTCTGGTCCGGTTTGGGACCCGTTTGAGCTGGTCTACACCGGTTTGAGCCGGACTGGTCCCGTTTGAGTCTGGTTTGAGCCGGTCTGGTCCAGGATCGTTTTCAGCCAGTGAAAACCGGTTTGAGCCGGTCTCGTCCGGTTTCAGCCTGTCTAAAGGCGTTTGAGCCCGATTGGTCCAGTTTGAATCCAGTTTGAACCATTCAACACCGGTTTGAGCCGGTCTGGTGCGGTTTGATAAGGTTTAAGCTGGTCTGGTCCTGTTTCAGCAGGTCAAAACTGGTTGGAGCCGGTCTGGTCCGGTTTGACCCGGTCAAAACCGGTTTGAGCCGGTCTGGTCCGATTTGAGCTGGTCAAAACATGTTTGAGCTGGTCTAAGGGCTGGTCTGGTCCGTTTTGATCCTGTTTGAGCCGGTCTGCTCCGGTTTGAGGCAGTCAAAACTGGTTTGAGCCGGTCTGGTCCGATTTGAGCCAGTCTGGTCCAGTTTGAGTCCGGTTTGAGCCGGACAAACCCGGTTTGAGCCAATCTGGTCCGCTTCGAGCCGGTTGAGCTGGTCTGGTCCGGTTTGAGACTGTTTTAACTTGCCTGGTCCGGTTTGAGTCCAGTTTGATATGGTCAAGACCGGTTTGTGCCGGTCTGGTACGACTTTAGCCAGTCAAATCCGGTTTGAGCCGTTCTGGTCGGGTTTGAGCAGGTCAAAACCGGTTTCTGCCTGTCTGGTCCGGTTTGTGTCCGGTTTGAGCCAGTCAACATCGGTTTGATCCGGTCTGGTCCGGTTTGAGTCCGGATTGAGACGGTCTGGTCCTGGTCCAGTTTGAGCTGGTCAAAACCGGTTTGAGCCGATCGGGTCCGGTTTGAGTCCTGTTTGAGCTGGTCAAAACAGGTTTGAGCCAGTCTGTTCTGGTTTGATCCGGTTTGAGCGGTTCTGGACCGGTTTGATGCAGTTTGATCCGGTCTGGTCCGCTTTAATCTGGTTGAGCCTGTATGATCTGGTATGAGCCAGTCCAAACCGGTTTGAGCCGGTCTCTTCCGGTTTGAGTCCGGTTTGAGACGGTTTGGTACTCCTCCGGTTTGAGCTGGAGTTAGGGTTAGGGTTAGGGTTAGGGTTAGGGTTAGGTTTAGGGTTAGTGTTCAAAGGGATCCGAAATATCAGTTTTCGTTTTCACCATAGAAATCTATGGGCTTCCAAATATCCCTTAGAAAATTACACAAGAACAGTCTAGTGAACGGCTTCTGGAGGGGAATGCTGTAACGCTGTGAGATGAATTCACAGAACACAAAGCAGTTTCTCAGAAAGCTTCTTTCCTGTTTTTATCTGAGGATATTTCCCTTTTCACCATAGCACTCCATGGGCTTCCAAATATCACTTTGCAAATTCCACAAGAGCACTCAGAGCGAAAGGCTTCTTGAGGCAAAGGTGTAACTCTGTGAGATGAATTCACAGATCACAAAGAAGTTTCTCAGAAAGCTTCTTTCTCATTTTGATTGGAGGATATTTCCTTTGGCCTGATAATCTTCAAAGGGATCCGAAATATTAATGCTCAGATTCCACAACAATAAGGGTAGCAAACAGCTCCACGAAATACAGGTGTAACTCAGTGAGTGGAAGTCACACATCACGAAACAGTTTCTCACAAAGTTTCTTTCCAGTTTTTATTTGAGGATAACTTCTTTTTCACCATAAGCCTCTATGGGCTTCCAAATATCCCTTTGCAAATTCCACAAGAACAGTCTTAGCGAACGGCTTCTGGAGGGGAAAGCTCTAAGTCTGGGAGGTGAATTCACAGAACACAAAGCAGTTTTCTCAGAAAGCTTCTTTCCAGTTTTTATCTGAGGATATTTCCTTTTTCACCATAGCCCTCCATGGGCTTGAAAATATCACTTTGAAATTCTGCAAGAACAGTCTTAGAAAAGGCTTCTTGAGGGGAAAGCAGTAACTCTGTGAAATGAATTCACAGATCACAAAGAAGTTTCTCAGAAAGCTTCTTTCTCATTTTGATCGGAGGATATTTCCTTTGGCCCTATAGTCTTCAAAGGGATCCGAAATATCAGTTCTCAGATTCCACAGAAATAAGGCTAGCCAACAGCTCCACGAAATAAAACTGTAACTCAGTGAGTGGAATTCTCACATCACAAAGCAGTTTCTCAGAAAGCTTCTTTCCAGTTTCCATCTGAGGATATTTTCTTTTTCACCATAGGCCTCTATGGGCTTCCAAATATCCCTTTGCAAATTCCACAAGAACAGTCCTAGTGAACGGCTTCTGGAGGAGACAGCTGTAACTCTCGGCGATGAATTCACAGAACTCAAAGCAGTTTCTCAGAAAGCTTCTTTCCTGTTTTTATCTGAGGACGTTTCCCTTTTCACAATAGCCCTTCATGGGCTTCCAAATATCACTTTGAAAATTCCACAAGAAGAGTCTTAGCAAAAGGCTTCTTGAGGGGAAAGCTGTAACTCTGTGAGATGAATTCGCAGATCACAAAGAAGTTTCTGAGAAAGCTTTTTCTCCTTTTGATCAGAGGATATTTTCTTTGGCCCTATGGTCTTCAAAGGGATCTGAATTATCAGTTCTCAGATTCCACAGAAATAAGGCTAGCAAACAGCTCCATGAAATACAACTGTAACTCAGTGAGTGGAAGTCACACATCACAAAGCAGTTTCTCAGAAAGCTTCTTTCCAGTTTTCATCTGAGGATATTTTCTTTTTCACCGTAGGCCTCTATGGGCTTCCAAATATCCTTTTGCAGATTCCACAAGAACAGTCTTACCGAACGGCTTCTGGAGGGGAATGCTGTAACTCTGTGACATGAATTCACACAACACAAAACAAACTCTCAGAAAGCTTCTTTCCAGTTTTTATCTGAAGATATTTCCCTTTTCACCATAGCCCTCCATGGACATCCAAATATCACTTTGCAAATTCCACAAGAACAGTCTTAGAGTAAGGCTTCTTGAGGGGAAAGGTGTAACTCTGTGAGATGAATTCACAGATCACAAAGAAATTTCTCAGCAAGCTTCATTCTCATTTTGATTGGTGGATATATCCTTTGGCCCTATAGTCTTCAAAGGGATTCAAAATATCAGTTCTCAGATTAGACAGAAATAAGCCTAGCACACAGCTCCACGAAATACAGCTGTATCTCATTGAGTTTAATTCACACATCACAAAGCAGTTTCTCAGAAAGCTTCTTTCCAGTTTTCATCTGAGGATAATTTCTTTTTCACCATAGGCCTCTATGCGCTTCCATATATCCCTTTGTAAATTCCACAAGAACAGTCTTAGCGAACGGCTTCTGGAGGGGAAAGCTCTAACTCTGGGAGATGTATTCACAGATCTCAAAGAAGTTTCTCAGAAAGCTTCTTTCCAGTTTTGATCTGAGGATATTTCCCTTTTCACCATAGACCTCTATGGGCTTCCAAATATCACGTTGGAAATTTCACAAGAACAGTCTTAGCAAAAAACTTCTTGAGGGAAAAGCTGTAACTCTGTGAGATGAAATCATAGGTCACCACGAAGTTTCTCAGAAAGCTTCTTTCTCATTTTGATTGGAGGATATTTCCTTTAGCATTATAGTCTTCTAAAGGATCCGAAATAGCAGTTCTCAGATTCCACAGTAATAAGGCTAGCAAACAGCTCTATGACATACAGCTTTAACTCAGTGATTGGAAGTAACACATTACAGAGCAGTTTCTTAGAAAGCTTCTTTCCAGTTTTTATCTGAGGATATTTCCCTTTTCACCGTAGCCCTCCATGGTCTTCTAAATATCACTCTGCAAATTCCTCAAGAACAGTCTTAGCGAAAGGCTTCTTGCGGGAAAAGCTGTAACTCTGTGAGATGAATTCACAGATCACCACAAAGTTTCTCACATTGCTTCTTTCTCATTTTGATCAGAGGATATTTCCTTTGGCCCTATTTTCCTCCAAGGGATCTGAAATATCAGTTCTCAGATTCCATGAAATAAGTGTAGAAAACAGCTCAACGAAATACAGCGGTAACACAGTGAGGAGAAGTCATACATCACAAACCAGTTTCTAAGGAAGCTTCTTTCCAATTTTTATCTGAGGATATTTTCTTTTTCACCATAGGCCTCTATGGACTTCCATATATCCCTTTGCAAATTCCACAAGAACAGTCTTAGCGTACGGCTTCTGGAGGAGAAACCTGTAATTCTGAGAGATGAATCCATAGAACACAAAGTCGTTTCTCAGAAAGCTTCTTTCCAGTTTTTATCTGAGGATATTTCCCTTTTCACCATAGCCCTCCAGGGGCTTCCAAATATCCCTTTGCATATGCCACAAGAACAGTCTTAGCGAACGGCTTCTGGAGGGGAAAGCTCTAATTCTGGGAGATGTATTCACAGAACACAAAGCAGTTTCTCAGAAAGCTTCTTTACGGTTTTTGTCTGAGTATATTTCCCTTTTCACCACAGCCTTCCTTGGGCTTCCATATATCCCTTTGAAGTTCCAGAAGAGACTTACCGAAAGGCTTCTTAGGGGAAAGCTGTAACTCTGTGAGATGAATTCACAGATCACCAAGCAGTTTCTCAGAAAGCTTCTTTCTCATTTTGATCGGAGGACATTTCTTTTGGTCCTATAGTCTTCAAAGAGATCCGAAATATCAGTTCTCACATTCCACAGAAATAAGGCTAGCAAACAGTTTCATGAAATACAGCTGTAACTCAGTGAGTGGAAGTCACACATCACAAAGCAGTTTCTCAGAAAGCTTCTTTCCAGTTTTCATCTGAGGATATTTTCTTTTCCACCGTAGTCCTCATTGGGCTTCCAAATATCACTTTCAAATTTCACAGGAACAGTCTTAGCGAAAGGTTTCTTGAAGGGAAAGCTGTAACTCTGTGAAATGAATTCACAGATCGCAAAGTAGTTTCTCAGAAATCTTCTTTCTCATTTTGATGGGTGGATGTTTCCTTTGGCCCTATAGACTTCCAAGGGATCCGAAATATCAGTTCTCAGAATCCACAGAAATTAAGCCAGCGAACAGCTCCACAAAATACAGCTGTAACTCTGTGAGTGGGAGTCACACATCACAAAGCAGTTTCTCAGAAAGCTTGTTTTCAGTTTTCATGTGAGGATATTTTCTTTTTCACCATAGGTCTCTATGAGCTTCCAAATATCCCTTTACAAATTCCACAAGAACAGTCTTAGCGAACGGCTTCTGGAGGGGAAAGCTGTAATTCTGGGAGATGAATTCAGGGAACACAAAGCAGATTCTCAGAAAGCTTCTTTCCAGTTTTTGTCTAACGATATTTCCCTTTTCACAATAGCCCTCTATGGGTTTCCAAATATCACTTTGCAAATTCCACAAGAGCACTCATAGCGAAAGGCTACTTGAGGCAAAGCTGTAACTCTGTGAGATGAATTCACAGATCACAAAGAAGTTTCTCAGAAAGCTTGTTTCTCATTTTGATCGGAGGATATTTCCTTTCGCCCTATTGTCCTCCAAGGGACCCGAAATATCAGTGCTCAGATTCCACAGAAATAAGGCTAGCAAACAGCTCCACGACACAGCTGTAACTAAGTGGTTGGAAGTCACACATTACAAAGCAGTTTCTCAGAAAGCTTCTTTCCAGTTATCATCTGAGGATATTTTCTTTTTCACCATAGGCCTCTATGGGCTTCCAAATATCCCTTTGCAAATTCCACAAGAACACTCTTAGCGAACGGCTTCTGGAGGGGAAAGCTGTAACACTGTGAGATGAATTTACAGAACACAAAGTAGTTTCTCAGAAAGCTTCTTTCCAATTTTTATCTGAGGATATTTCCCTTTTCACCATAGCCCTCCATGGGATTCCAAATATCACTTTGCAAATTCCACAAGAACAGTCTTAGCGAAAGGGTTCTTGTGGGGCAAGCTGTAACTCTGTGAGATGAATTCACAGGTCACAAAGTAGTTTCTCAGAAAGCTCCTTTCTTATTTTGATCAGAGGATATTTCCTTTAACCCTATATCCTTCAAAGGGATCCGAAATATCAGTTCTCAGATTCCACAATAATAAGGCTAGCATAGAGCTCCACGAAATACAGGTGTAACTCACTGAGTGGAAGTCACACATCACAAAGCAATTTCTCAGAAAGCTTCCTTCCAATTTTCATCAGAGGATATTTTCGTTTTCACCATTGGCCTCTACGGGCTTCCAAATATCCCTTTGCAAATTCCACAAGAACTGTCTTAGTGAACAGCTTCAGGAGGGGAAAGCTGTAACTGTGTGAGATGAATTCACAGAAAACAAAGCAGTTTCTCAGAAAGTTTCCTTCCAGTTTTTATTTGAGGATAACTTCTTTTTCACCATAGGCCTCTATGGGCTTCTAAATATCCTTTTGAAAATTCCACAAGAACAGTCTTAGCGAACGGCTTCTGGAGGGGAAAGATGTAACCCTGTGAGATGAATTAACAGAACAGAGTGCAGTTTCTCAGAAAGCTTCTTTCCAGTTTTAAACTGAAGATGTTTCCTTTTTCACCATTGCCCTTTATGGGCTTCCATATATCACTCTTCAAATTCCACAAGAACAGTCTTAGCGAAAGGCTTCTTTAGGGGAAAGCTGTAATTCTGTGAGATGAATTCACAGATCACAAAGAAGTTTCTCAGAAAGCTTTTATCTCCTTTTGATCGGAGGATATTTTCTTTGGCCCTATAGTCTTCAAGGGATTCGAAATATCAGTTCTCGGATTCCGCAGAAATAAGGCGAGCAAACAGCTCCATGAAATACAGCTGTAACTAAGTGAGTGGAAGTCATACGTCACAAAGCAGTTTCTCAGAAAGCTGCTTTCCAGTTTTCATCTGAGGATATTTTCTTTTTCACCATAGGCCTCTATGGATTTCCAAATATCTCTTTGCAAATTCCACAAGAACAGTCCTAGTGAACGGCTTCTGGAGGGGAAAGCTGTAACTCTGGGAGATGAATTCCCAAAACACAAAGCAGTTTCTCAGAATGCTTCTTTCCAGTTTTTATCTGAGGATATTTCCTTTTTCACCATAGCCCTCCATGGGCTTCCAAATATCACTTTGTAAATTCCACAAGAACAGTCTCAGTGAAAGGCTTCTTGAGGGAAAAGCTGTAACTCTGTGAGATGAATTCACAGATCACAAAGAAGTTTCTGAGAAAGCTTCTTTCTCCTTTTGATCGGAGGATATTTCCTTTGGCCCTATTGTCTTCAAAGGATCCGAAATATCAGTTCTCAGATTCCACAGAAATAAGGCTAGCACACAGCTCCACGAAATACAGCTGTAACTCAGTTAGTGGAAGTCACACATCACAAAGCAGTTTCTCAGAAAGCTTCTTTCCAGTTTTCATCTGAGGATATTTTCTTTTTCACCATAGGCCTCTGTGCGCTTCCAAATATCCCTTTGCAAATTCCACAAAAACAGTCTTAGCGAACGACTTCTGGGGGGGAAAGCTGTAAATCTGGGAGATGTATTCACAGAACACAAAGCAGTTTCTCAGAAAGCTTCTTTCCAGTTTTTATCTGAGGATATTTCCCTTTTCACCATAGCCCTCAATGGGCTTCCGAATATCACTTTGCTAATTTCACAAGAACAGTCATAGTGAAAATGTTCTTGAGGGGAAAGCTATAACTCTGTGAGATGAATTCACAGGTCCCAAAGAAGTTTCTCAGAAAGCTTCTTTCTCATTTTGATCGGAGGATATTTCATTTAGCATTATAGACTTCAAAGGGATCCGAAATATCAGTTCTTATATTCCACAGAAATAAGGCGATGAAGCAGCTCTACGACATACAGCTATAACTCAGTGAGTGGAAGTGACACATCACAAAGCAGTTTCTCGGAAAGCTTCTTCCCAGTTTTTATCTGAGGACATTTCTTTTATCACCGTAGCCCTCCATGGGCCTCTAAATATCACTTTGCAAATTCCTCAAGAACAGTCTTAGCGAAAGGCTTCTGGCGGGAAAAGCTGTAACTCTGTGAGATGAATTCACAGTTCACCACGAAGTTTCTCAGATAGATTCTTGTTCATTTTGATCAGAGGATATTTCCTTGGCCTTATAGTCTTCAAAGGGATCCGAAATATCATTTCTGAGATTCCACAGAAATAAGGCTAGCAAACAGCTCCACGAAATACAGCTGTAACTCAGTGAGTGGAAGTCATACATCACAAAGCAGTTTCTCAGAAATCTTCTTTCTAGTTTTCATCTGAGGATATTTTCTTTTTCACCATAGGCCTCTATGGGCTTCCAAATATCCTTTTGCAGATTCCACAAGAACAGTCTTAGTGAACGGCTTCTGGAGGGGAATGCTGTAACTCTGTGACATGAATTTACACAACAGAAAACAAACTCTCAGAAAGCTTCTTTCCAGTTTTTATCTGAAGATATTTCCCTTTTCACCATAGCCCTCCATGGACATCCAAATATCACTTTGCAAATTCCACAAGAACAGTCTTAGTGAAAGGCTTCTTGAGGGGAAATGTGTAACTCTGTGAGATGAATTCACAGATCACAAAGAAGTTTCTCAGAAAACTTCTTTCTCATTTTAAACGGAGGATATTTCCTTTGGCCCTATAGTCACAATGGGATCCAAAATATCAGTTCAAAACCGGTTTGAGCCTGTCTGGTCTGGTTTGAGTCTGGTTTGAGCCTGTAAAACCCGGTTTGAGCCGGTCTGGTCCGGTTTGATCAGGTCTGTGCCTGTCTGGTCCGGTTTGATCCGTTCTGGTCCAGTTTGAGTCCGGTTTGAGCCCGTCAACACCGGTTTGAGCCGGTCTGATCCGGTTTGAGTCCAGTTTGAGCTGGTTAACACCGGTTTCAGCCGGTCTGCTCCAGTTTGAGTCTGATTTGAGCTGGTCAATACCTGTTTGTGCCAGTCTGGTCCCGTTTGAGCCAGATGAAGAGCCGGCCTGGTCCGGTTTGATTCAGTTTGAGCCGGTCTGGTCCGGTTTTAGTCAGTCTAACCCGGTTTGAGACGTTCTGGTCCAATTTGAGCCCGGTTTGAGCCGCTCAAACCCTGTTTGAGCCAGTCTAGTCCGTTTTAAGCCAGTCAGGTCGGGTTTGAGCTGGTCGACCATTGTTTGAGCTGGTCTTTTCCGGTTTGATCTGTTTAAAGCCGGTCTGGTTCAGTTTGATCCGGTGAAAAACAGTTTGATCCGGTCTGGTCCTGTTTGAATCCTGTTTGAGACGGTCTGGTCCGGTTTGAGCTGATCAAAACTGCTGTGAGCTGGTCTGGTGCGTTTTGAGTCTGGTTTGAGTCTTTCAACACGGGTTTGAGCCGGTGTGGCCCGGTTTGAGTCCAGATTGAGCCTGTCAAAACCAGTTTGAGCCTGTCTGCTCTTGTTTGATCCGGTTGAGCCGGTCTGTTCCGAGTTTGAGCCTGTCTGGTCCGGTATGATCCGATTTGAGATGGTCTTCCCCGATTTGAGCCGGTATGGTCTGGTTTGTGCCGTTCAACACCGGTTTGAGCCGGTCTGGTCACTTTGAGTCCGGTTTGAGCAGGATAACACCGGTTTGAGCCGCTTTCATCCTGTTTGTGTCCGGTTTGAGCCAGTCTGGTTCGGTTTGTGCCTGTCGAAGAGCTGGTGTTGTTCGTTTTGATTCGGTTTCAGCCGGTCTGGTCCGGTTTTAGCCAGTCTAACCCGCTTTGAGCCTTTCTGGTCTGATTTGAGTCCGGTTTGAGCCTTTCAAACGTTGTTTGAACCAGTCTGGTCTGGTTTATGCCAGTCTGGTCGGGTTTGAGCCGGTCAACCCTGGTTTGAGCCGGTCTGGTACGGTTTGATCCGGTTAAAGCTGGTCTGGTCTGGTTTGATCCGGTTGAGCCGGTCTGGTCTGGTTTGAACTGGTCAAAACCAGTTTGATCTGGTCTGGTCCTGTTTGAGTCCGGTTTGAGACGGTCTGGATCGGTTTTAGCCGGTCAAAACCAGTTTCAGAAGGTCTGGTCCGGTTTTAGCAGGTCTGGTCGTGTTTGAGCTGGTCCAAAAGGGTTTGAGACGGTCTGGTCTGGTTTGAGTCCAGTTTGAGCATAATAAAACAGGTTTGAGGCAGTCTGCTCCGGTTTGAGCCGGTCAATACCGTTTTGAGCCGGTCTGGTCTGGTTTGAGATGGTGTGGTCGGGTCTGAGGGGGTCAAAACCGGTTTGAGCCTGTCTGGTCCGGTATGAGTCCGGTTTGAGACGGTCAATCCCGGTTTGAGCCACTCTGGTCCAGTTTAAGCCGCTCTGGTCGGATCTGAGCCGGTCAACACCGGTTTGAGCCTGTCTGGTCCGGTTTCTTCCGGCATAAGCCTGTCTGGTTCGGTTTGATCCAGTTGAGCCTTTCTGGTCCGGTTTGAGCCGGACAAAACCCGTTTGAGCCGGTTGGTCCGGATTGATCCGGTTTGAGATGGTCTGCTCTGGTTGGAGCCGGTCAAACTGTTTTCAGCCGGTCTGGTCTGGTTTGAGACCGGTTTGAGCCGGTCTGGTCCAGTTTGAGACGGTTTGAGATGGTCTGGTCCGGTTTCATCCGACTTGAGCCGGTCTGGCCCGGTTTGAGCCGGTGGGGTCGGGTTTGAGCCGGTGAAACCCGGATTGAGCTGGTGTGCTCCGGATTGAGCCAGTCAAATCCTGTTCGAGCCGGTCTGGTCCGGTTTGAGCCGGATTGAGCCGTTCTGGTCCAGTTGGAGCCGGCCCAAACCGGTTTGAGCCGGTATGGTGGAATTTGGGCCCGGTTTGAGCCGGTATGCTCCTGGTCTGGTTTGAGCCAATCAAAACCGGTTTGAGCCGGTCTAGTCCGGTTTGAGTCTGGTTTCAGCCGGTCTGGTCCGGTTTGAGTACAGTTTGAGCCGGTCAAAACCGGTTTGAGGCGGTGTGGTCCGGTTTGTGCCGGTCAAAACCGGTTTGAATCTGGTTTGAGCCAGTCAAAAAGGGTCTGAGGGGGTCTGGTTCGATTTGAGCCTGTCAAAACCTGTTTGAGCTGGTCTAAAAACCGGTCTGGTCGGGTTTGATATGGTTTGAGCCGGTCAAGCCCAGTTTGAGCTGGTCTGTTCCGGTTTGAGCCGGCCAAAACAGGATTTAGCAGGTCTAGCAGGTCTGGTCCGCATTGATCCGTTTTGAGCCAGTCTCGTCCGGTTTGAGTCCAGTTTGAGCCGGTAAAAACTGGTTAGGGCCGGTCTGGTCCGGTTTGATCCGGTTTGAGCCGGTCTGGTCCGGTTTGAGGCGGTCAAAAACGGTTTGAGCTGGTCTAAGGGCAGGTCTGGTATGGTTTGATCCGGTTTGAGCGTTTCTGGTCCGGTTTGAGCCGTTCAAACTCGGTTTGAGCCGGTTTGGTCCGGTTTGAGTCCTGTTTGAGCCGGTCAAAGACGGTTTGGGCCAGTATGGTCTGGTTTGAGCCAGTCTAGTCGGGTTTGAGCCGGTCAAACACGGTTTGAGCCAGTCTGTTCCGGTTTGAGTCTGGTCTGAGCCGGTCAAAGCAGGTTTCAGCCAGTCTGGTCTGGTTTGAGCCAGTCTGGCCGGGATTGAGCCGGTCAACACTAATTTGAGCCCGTCTGGTCCAGTTTCATACAGTTTGAGCCTGTCTGGTCCAGTTTGAGCCGGTCAAAACCGGTTTGAGTCGGTCTGGTCTTGTTTGAGCAGGTCAAAATCGTTTTCAGCTGGTCTGGTCTGGTTTGAGTCCGGTTTGAGACGGTCTGGTCTGGTTTGAGCCGGTTTTAGCTCGCCTGGTCTGGTTTGAATCCGGTTTGAGCCGGTCAAATCCGGTTTGAGACGTTATGGTGCGTGTTGATCCAGTCAAAACTTGTTTGATCCGGTTTAAGCCGGTCTGGACCGGTTTAAGCCCGGTTTGAGATGGTGAAAACCAGTTTGAGCCGGTCTTGTTCGGTTTAATCCGGTTTGAGCCGGTCTGGTCTGGTTTGAACCTGTTGAGCCGGTCTGTTCTGGTTTGAGCCGGTCAAAACGTGTTTTATCTAGTCTGGTCCGGTTTGAGTCTGGTTTGAGCGGGTCAACACTAGTTTGAGCCAGTCTGGTCTGCTTTGAACCGGTCAAAACCGGTTGGAGCCGGTCTGGTCTGGTTTGAGTCCGGTTTGAGCTGGTAAAAAACCGTTTTGAGCCGGTCTAAGAGCCTGTCTGGTCCGGTTTGATCCGGTTTGAGCAGGTCTGGTACACTTTGAGGCGGTCAAACCCGGTTGGAGCCGGTCTGGTCCTGTTTGAATTCGGTTTGAACCGGTCAAACCCGTTTTGAGCCGGTCTAGTCCTGTTTAAGCCAGTCTAGTCGGGTTTCAGATGGTCAACACCGGTTTTAGCCTGTCTGGTCCGGTTTGAGCCGGTCTGGTCCGGTTTGAGCCGGTCTGGTCCGTATTGAGCCGATCAAAACCGGTTTGAGACGGTCTAAGAGCCGGTGTGGTCCGGTTTGATCCGGTTTAAGCGGGTCTGGACCGGTTTGAGATGGTCTGGTCAGGTTCGAGCCGGTCCAAACCGGTTTGAACCAGACTAGTGGTTTGATCCGGTTTGTGCCATTCTGGTCGTGTTTGAGCTGGTCAAAACCGATTTGAGCCGATCTGGTCCGGTTTGAGTCCGATTTGAGCCGGTCAAAACCGGTTTGATGCTGTCTGGTACGGTTTGAGTCCGGTTTGAGCCAGACAAAACTGGTTCGACCCGGTCTGGCCCGGTTTTAGCCGGTTTGAGCCGATCTGGTCTGGTTTGAGCCGGTGAAATCCGGTTTGAGCCGGTCTGGTCCAGTTTCAGCCGGTCGACACCGGTTTGAGCCGGTCTGGTGCGGTTTTAGCCGATCCGGTCGTGTTTGAACCGGTCAAAACCGGTTTGAGTCAGTCTGGTCTGGTTTTAGCCGGTCTGGTCGGGTTTAGGCCGGTCAAACTCGGTTTGAGCCGGTCTGGTCCGGTTTGAGTGCTGTTTGAGCCAGTCAAAACCGGTTAGTGCCTGTCTGGTCTGATTTGAGGTGGTCAAAACTGGTTTGAGCCGGTCTGGTACAGATTAATACAGTTTAAGCAGGTCTGGTCTGGTTTGAAACGGTTTGAGCCGGTCTTGCCCGGTATGAGCCTGTCAACACCGGTTTAAGCTGTTCTGGTCCGGTTTGATCCAGTTGAGCTGGTCTGGTCTGGTTTGAGCCGATCCTAACCGGTTTCAGTCTGTCTGCTCCAGTTTGAGCTGGTCAAAACCGGTTGAGCCGGTCTGGTCCGGATTGAGCTGGTCAAATCCTGTTGGAGCCGGTCTGGTCCGGTTTGATCCCCTGAGTGTTCACACCCCTGAGTGAGCGCTCACCTGAGTGTGCACTCTGCTTTATGAGAGCCTCCCTGAGTGTGCACTCCCCTGAGTGTGCCGTAGTCTGAGGGAAGACTCCCCTGAGTGTGTACTCCCCTGAATGAGCACTCCCGTGAGTGTGCACTCCTCTGAGTTTGCACTCTCCTAAGTGAGGACACGGCTGAGTGTGAACTCCTCTGAGTGTGCACTCCTCAGAGTGTGCGCTCCCCTGAGTGAGCACTCCCCTGAGTGAGCGCTCCCCTGAGTTTGAACTCCCCTGAGTGTGCACTCGCCTGAGTGAGGACTACTGAGTGTGCACACCCCTGAGTGTGAACTCGCCTGAGTGAGGACTCCCTTGAGTGTGCACTCCCCTGAGTGCCCCCTCCCCTGAGTGTGGACTCGCCTGGGTGAAGAGACCCCTGAGTGTGCACTCCCCTGAGTGTTCGCTCCTCAGGGTGTGCACTCCCCTGAGTGAGTGCTCCCCTGAGTGTGCCCTCCCCTGAGTTTGCACTCTCCTGAGTGAGGACTCCCCTGAATGTGCACTCCCCTGAGTGTGCACTCCCCTGAGTGGGGACTCCACTGAGTGCCCACTATCCTGAGTGTGCACTCCCATGAGTGAGCGCTCTCCTGAGTGTTCACCCGCTTGTGTGAGGACTCCCCTGAGTGTGCACTCCCCTGTGTGTGCGCTCATTTTAGTGGAAACTCCCCTGTGTGAGCGCTCCCCTGAGTGTGCCCTCCCCTGAGTGTGCGCTCCCCTGAGTGTGCACTCTCCTGAGTGTGTGCTCCCCTGAGTGTGCGCTCCCCTGAGTGAGCACTCCCCAGTGTGTGCTCTCCCCTGAGTGTGCACTCGCCTGAATGAGGACTCCACTGAGTGCGCGCTATCCTCAGTGTGCACTCCCCTGAGTGAGCGCTCCCCTGAGTGTGGAACACTTTGAGCCGGTCTGGTCCGGAATGATTCCTGTTTGAGCTGGTCAACAACGGTTTGAGCCGGTCTGCTCTGGTTTGAGTACAGTTTGAGCCGGTCAAAACCGGTTTTTGCCGGTCTGGTCCGATTTGAGATGGTCAAATCTGGTTTGAGCCAGTCTAAGAGTCGGTCTGGTATGGTTTGATCCGGTTTGAGCGTGTCCGGTCCAGTTTGAGCCGGTCAAACCTGGTTTGAGCCAGTCTGGTCCGGTTTGAGTCCGGTTTGAGCTAGTCTGGTCCGGTTTAAGCCAGTCTGGTCGGGTTTGCCCCGGTCAACACCGGTTTGAGACAGTCTGGTCCGGTTTGATCCAGTTTAAGATGGTCTGGTCCGATTTGAGCCGGTCTGGTCCGTTTTGAGCCAATCAAAACCGGTTTGAGAAGGTTTAAGAGCCAATCTGGTTCAGTTTGATCCGGTTTAAGCCGGTGTCGTACAGTTTGAGCCGGTCCAAACCGGTTTGAGCCGGTCCGTTCCCCTTTGATCCAGTTTGTGCCGGTCTGGTCGGGTTTGAGCCGGTCAAAACCCGTTTTAGCCGGTATAGTCCGGTTTGAGTCCGATTTGAGCTGGTCAAAACCAGTTTGAGGCGGTCTAGTACGGTTTGAGCTGATCAAAATTGGTTTGAGAAGTTCTGGTCAGGTTTGAGTCTGGTTTGAGCCGGACAAAACCGGTTTGACCCGGTCTGGTCTGGTTTTAGTCGATTTGCGCCGGTCTGGTCTGGTTTGAGCCAGTCAAAACCGGTTTGAGCCAGTGTGGTCCAGTTTGAGACAGTCAACAGCGGTTTGAGCCGGTCTGGTCCGGTTTGATCCGATTTCAGCCGGTCTGGTACGCACTGAGCCGGTCTGGTCCGGTTTGATCCCGTTGAGCCGGTCTGGTGTGGTATGAGCCGGACAAAACTGGTTTGAGCCGGTTGGTCCGGTTTGAGTCCGGTTTGAGCCGGTCAAAACCAGTTTGAGGCGGTCTGGTTTGATTTGAGCCTGTCAAATCCTGTTTGAGCTGGTCTAAGAGCCGGTCTGCTCGGGTTTGATAAGGTTTGAACCGGTCAAGCCTGGTTTGAGCTGGTCTGGTGCGGTTTGTGCCGGTCAAAACTGTTTTCAGCGGGTCTGGTCCGGTTTGAGTCCGCTTTGAGCCGGTCAAGCCCGGTTTGAGCTGTTCTGGTCCGGTTTTAGCCTGTTTGATCTGGTCTGGTCCGGTTTGAGCCAGTCTGGTCCGGATTGATCCGGTCAAACCGGTATGAGACGGTCTGGTCCGGTTTGAGCCGATGTGGTCGTGTTTGAGCCGGTCAAACCAGTTTGAGATGGTCTGGTCCGGTTTGAGTCTGTTTTGATCCAGTCAAACCCGGTTTGGGCCAGTCTGGTCCGGTTTAAGCATTTGTGTTCAGGTCTGAGCCGGTCAACACCAGTTTGAGCCGGTCTGGTCCGGTTTGATCCGGTTTAAGTCTGTCTGGTCCAGTTTGATCCGGTTGAGCCAGTCTCGTCTGGTTTGAGCCGGTCAAAACCGGTTTGAGCCAGTCTGGTACGGTTTGGGTCCGGTTTGAGCCGGTCTACACCGGTTTGATCCGGTCTGGTCCGGTTTAGTCTGGTTTGAGCCAGTCTGGTCCTGGTTATTTTTGAGCCGGTGAAAACCGGTTTGAGCCGGTCTCGTCCGGTTTGACCCAGTGGAAACCGGTTTGAGCTGGACTGGTCTGGTTTGAATTCAATTTGAGCCATATAACACCGGTTAGAGCCGGTCTGGTCCGGTTTGAGTCCAGTCTGAGCCGGGTAACACCGGTTTGAGCCGGTCTGTTCCAGTTTGATCCGGTTTAAGACGGTCTGGTCCGGTTTGATCCGGTTGAGCCTGTCTGGTCCAGTTTGAGTTGGTGAAAACCGGTTTGAGCCTGTCTGGTCCGATTTGAGCCGGTCAAAACATGTTTGAGCTGTTCTAAGAGCCGATCTGGTCCGTTTTGATCCTGTTTGAGCTGGTCTGCTTCAGTTTGAGCCAGTCAAATCCTGTTTAAGCCGGTCTGGTCTGGTTTGTGCCGGTTTGAGCCTGTCTGGTCTGGTTTGAGCTGGACAAAACCGGTTTGAGCCGTTTGGTACGGTTTGAGACGGTCTGCTCCATTTGGAGCCAGTCAAAACCGTTTTCAGCCGTTCTGGTCTGGTTTGCAACCGGTTTGAGCCAGTCTGATCCAGTTTGAGACGGTTTGAGACGGTCTGGTGCGGTTTGATCCGATTTGAGCCGGTCTGGCCCGGTTTGAGCCGGTGGGGTTGGGTTTGAGCCGGTGAAAACCAGTTTGAGCTGGTCTGGTCCTGTTTGAGCCAGTCAAATCCTGTTCGAGCCGGTCTTGTCCGGTTTGAGATGGATTGTTCGGTCTGGTCCAGTTGGAGCCGGTCCAAACCGGTTTGAGCCGGTATGGTGCAGTTTGATCCTGGTTTGAGCCAGTATGCTCCTGGTCCAGTTTGAGCCATTCAAAACCGGTTTGAGCTGGTTTAGTCCGGTTTGAGTCCGGTTTCCGCCGGTCTGGTCCGGTTTGAGTCCGGTTTGACGTGGTCAAAATCGGCTTGAGGCGGCCTGGCCCGGATTGTGCCGGTCAAAACCGGTTTGAGTCCGGTTTGAGCTGGTCCAAACCGGTTTGAGGAGGTCTGGTTCGATTTGAGCCTGTCAAAACCTGTTTGAGCTGGTCTAAGAGTCGTTCTGGTTGGGTTTGATCAGGTTTGAGCCGGTCTACCCCCGTTTGAGCCGGTCTGGTCCGGTTTGAGTCTGGTTTGAGCCGGTCTGGTCCTGGTTCATTTTGAGCTGGTGAAAAACGGTTTGAGCTGGTCTCATCTGGCTTGAGCCAGTCAAAACCGATTTGAGCCGGACTGGTCTGGTTTGAATCCGGTTTGAGCCATTCAACACCGGTTTGAGCCAGTCTGGTCTGGTTTGAGTCTGGTCTGAGCCGATCAACACCGGCTTCGGCCGATCTGTTCCGGTTTGGTCCGGTTTAAGCCGGTCTGGTCCGGTTTGATCCGGTTGAGGCGGTCTGGTCCGGTTTGAGCTGGTCAACACCGGTTTGAGCGGGTCTGGTCCGATTTGAGCTGGTCAAAACATGTTTGAGCTGGTCTAAGAGCCGGTCTGCTCCGTTTTGATTCTGTTTGAGCCGGTCTGCTCCGGTTTGAGCCATCCAAAACTGGTTTAAGCCGGTCTCGCCCTATTTGATCCGGTTGAGCCGGTCTCGTCCGGTTTGAGCTGGTTTGAGATTTTCTGGTCCGGTTTGAGTCCGGTTTGCAACAGTCAAATCCGGTTTGAGCCGGTATGGTCCGTATTGAGCCCGTCAAAACCAGTTTGATCCAGTTTATGCCGGTCTAGTACGGTCTGAGCAGATTGAGCCTGTCTGGTCTGGTTTGAGCCGTTTGAAACCGGTTTGAGCCGGTCTAGTCCGGTTTGAGTCCATTTTGAGCCGGTCTGGTCCGGTTTCAGTCCTGTTGGAGCCAGTGAAAACCGATTTGAGCCGGTCTGATCTTGTTTAATCCGGATTGAGCCGGTCTGGTCCGGTTTGTACTGGTTGATCCGGTTTGGTCCGGTTTGAGCCGGTCAAAACCGGTTGGAGCCAGTCTGGTCCGGTTTCTGTCCGGTTTGAGCCGGTCTACACCCATTTGAGCTGGTCTGGTCCGGTTTGAGTCTGGTTTGAGCCGGTCTGGTTCTGGTTCGTTTTGAGCTGGTGAAAACCAGTTTGAGCTGGTTTCGTCTGATTTGAGCCAGTGGAAACCGATTTGAGCCGGACTGTTCCGGTTTGAGTCCGGTTTGAGACATTCAACACTGGTTTGAGACAGTCTGGTCCGGTTTGAGTCCTGTCTGAGCCGGTCAACACCGGCTTCCTCCGGTCTCGTCCGGTTTGATCCGGTTAAACCTGTCTGGTCCGGTTTGATCCGGTTGAGCCGGTGTGGTCTGCTTTGAGCTGGTCAAAACCCGTTGGAGACGGTCTGGTCCGGTTTGGGACTGGTTTGAGCCGGTCTACACCGGTTTCAGCCAGACTGGTCCCGTTTGAGTCTGGTTTGAGCCGGTCTGGTCCTGGTTCTTTTTCAGCTGGTGAAAACCGGTTTGAGCCAGTCTCGTCCGGTTTGAGCCTGTCTAAAGGCGTTTGAGCCCGATTGGTCCAGTTTGAACCATTCAACACCGGTTTGAGCCGGTCTGGTGCGGTTTGATCCGGTTTAAGCTGGTCTGGTCCCGTTTCAGCAGGTCAAAACCGGTTGGAGCCGGTCTGGTCCGGTTTGACCCGGTCAAAACCGGTTTGAGCCAGTATGGTCCGATTTGAGCTGGTCAAAACATGTTTGAGCTGGTCTAAGGGCTGGTCTGGTCCGTTTTGATCCTGTTTGATCCGGTCTGCTCCGGTTTGAGGCAGTCAAAACCGGTTTGAGCCGATCTGGTCCGATTTGAGCCAGTCTGGTCCAGTGTGAGTCTGGTTTGAACCGGACAAACCCGGTTTGAGCCAACCTGGTCCGCTTCGAGCCGGTTGAGCTGGTCTGGTCCGGTTTGAGACTGTTTTAACTTGCCTGGTCCGGTTTGAGTCCAGTTTGATACGGTCAAGACCGGTTTGTGCCGGTCTGGTACGACTTTAGCCAGTCAAATCCGGTTTGAGCCATTCTGGTTGGGTTTGAGCAGGTCAAAACCGGTTTCTGGCTGTCTGGTCCGGTTTGTGTCCGGTTTGAGCCAGTCAACATCGGTTTGATCTGGTCTGGTCCGGTTTGAGTCCGGATTGAGACGGTCTGGTCCTGGTCCAGTTTGAGCTGGTCAAAACCGGTTTGAGCCGATCGGGTCCGGTTTGAGTCCTGTTTGAGCTGGTCAAAACAGGTTTGAGCCGGTCTGGTCTGGTTTGATCCGGTTTGAGCGGTTCTGGACCGGTTTGTTCCGGTTTGATCCGGTCTGGTCCGCTTTGATCTGGTTGATCCTGTATGATCTGGTATGAGCCAGTCCAAACCGGTTTGAGCTGGTCTGGTCCAGTTTGAGTCCGGTTTGAGACGGTTTGGTACTCCTCCGGTTTGAGCTGGAGTTAGGGTTAGGGTTAGGGTTAGGGTTAGGGTTAGTGTTCAAAGGGATCCGAAATATCAGTTTTCGTTTTCACCATAGAAATCTATGGGCTTCCAAATATCCCTTTGAAAATTACACAAGAACAGTCTTAGCGAACGGCTTCTGGAGGGGAATGCTGTAACTCTGTGAGATGAATTCACAGAACACAAAGCAGTTTCTCAGAAAGCTTCTTTCCTGTTTTTATCTGAGGATATTTCCCTTTTCACCATAGCACTCCATGGGCTTCCAAATATCACTTTGCAAATTCCACAAGAGCACTCAGAGCGAAAGGCTTCTTGAGGCAAAGCTGTAACTCTGTGAGATGAATTCACAGATCACAAAGAAGTTTCTCAGAAAGCTTCTTTCTCATTTTGATTGGAGGATATTTCCTTTGGCCCGATAGTCTTCAAAGGGATCCGAAATATTAATTCTCAGATTCCACAACAATAAGGGTAGCAAACAGCTCCACGAAATACAGGTGTAACTCAGTGAGTGGAAGTCACACATCACGAAACAGTTTCTCACAAAGTTTCTTTCCAGTTTTTATTTGAGGATAACTTCTTTTTCACCATAAGCCTCTATGGGCTTCCAAATATCCCTTTGCAAATTCCACAAGAACAGTCTTAGCGAACGGCTTCTGGAGGGGAAAGCTCCAAGTCTGGGAGGTGAATTCACAGAACACAAAGCAGTTTCTCAGAAATCTTCTTTCCAGTTTTTAAGGAATATACTTCCTTTTTCACCATAGCCCTCTATGGGCTTCCAAATGTCACTTTGCAAATTCCTCAAGAACAGACTTAGCGAAAGGCTTCTTGAGGGGAAAGCAGTAACTCTGTGAAATGAATTCACAGATCACAAAGAAGTTTCTCAGAAAGCTTCTTTCTCATTTTGATCGGAGGATATTTCCTTTGGCCCTATAGTCTTCAAAGGGATCCGAAATATCAGTTCTCAGATTCCACAGAAATAAGGCTAGCCAACAGCTCCACGAAATAAAACTGTAACTCAGTGAGTGGAATTCTCACATCACAAAGCAGTTTCTCAGAAAGCTTCTTTCCAGTTTCCATCTGAGGATATTTTCTTTTTCACCATAGGCCTCTATGGGCTTCCAAATATCCCTTTGCAAATTCCACAAGAACAGTCCTAGTGAACGGCTTCTGGAGGAGACAGCTGTAACTCTCGGCGATGAATTCACAAAGCTCAAAGCAGTTTCTCAGAAAGCTTCTTTCCTGTTTTTATCTGAGGACGTTTCCCTTTTCACAATAGCCCTTCATGGGCTTCCAAATATCACTTTGAAAATTACACAAGAAGAGACTTAGCGAAAGGCTTCTTGAGGGGAAAGCTGTAACTCTGTGAGATGAATTCGCAGATCACAAAGAAGATTCTGAGAAAGCTTTTTCTCCTTTTGTTCAGAGGATATTTTCTTTGGCCCTATGGTCTTCAAAGGGATCTGAATTATCAGTTCTCAGATTCCACAGAAATAAGGCTAGCAAACAGCTCCATGAAATACAACTGTAACTCAGTGAGTGGAAGTCACACATCACAAAGCAGTTTCTCAGAAAGCTTCTTTCCAGTTTTCATCTGAGGATATTTTCTTTTTCACCATAGGCCTCTATGGGCTTCCAAATATCCTTTTGCAGATTCCACAAGAACAGTCTTACCGAACGGCTTCTGGAGGGGAATGCTGTAACTCTGTGACATGAATTCACACAACACAAAACAAACTCTCAGAAAGCTTCTTTCTAGTTTTTATCTGAAGATATTTCCCTTTTCACCATAGCCCTCCATGGACATCCAAATATCACTTTGCAAATTCCACAAGAACAGTCTTAGAGTAAGGCTTCTTGAGGGGAAAGGTGTAACTCTGTGAGATGAATTCACAGATCACAAAGAAATTTCTCAGAAAGCCTCTTTCTCATTTTGATTGGTGGATATATCCTTTGGCCCTATAGTCTTCAAAGGGATTCAAAATATCAGTTCTCAGATTAGACAGAAATAAGCCTAGCACACAGCTCCACGAAATACAGCCGGTTTGAGCCGGTTGTCCGGTTTGTTCCGGTTTGAGACGATCTGTTCTGGTTGGAGCCGGTGAAAACCGTTTTCAGCCGGTCTGGTCTGGTTTGAGACCGGTTTGAGCCGGTCTGGTCCAGTTTGAGACGGCTTGAGATGGTCTGGTCCGGTTTGCTCCGATTCGAGCCGGTCTGGCCCGGTTTTAGCTGGTGGGGTCGGGTTTGAGCCTGTGAAAACCGGTTTGAGCGGATCTGGTCTGGTTTGAGCCAGTCAAATCCTGTTCGAGCCGGTCTGGTCCGGTTTGAGCCAGATTGAGCCGGTCTGGTCCAGTTGTAGGCGGTCCAAACCGGTTTGAGCTGGTATGGTGCAGTTTGAGCCCGGTTTTAGCTGGTATGCTCCTGGTCCGGTTTGAGCTGATCAAAAATGGTTTGAGCCAATCTAGTCCGGTTTGAGTCCGGTTTCAGCTGGTCTGGTCCGGTTTGAGTCCTCTTTGTGCCGGTCAAAACCGGTTTGAGGCGGTCTGGTTTGATTTTAGCCTGTCAAAACCTGTTTGAGCTTGTCTAAGAGCCGGTCTGGTCGGGTTTGATCAGGTTTGAGCCGGTCAAGCCCGGTCTGAGCTGATCAAAACCGTTTTCAGTGGGTCTAGTCCAATTTGAGTCTGGTTTGAGCCAGTCAAGCCCAGTTTGAGCTGTTCTGGTCCGGTTTGAGCCGGTTTGAGCCGGTCTGGTCTGGTTTGAGCTGGTCTGCTCCTGTTTGAGCTGGTGAAAACCGGTTTTAGCTGGTGTGGTCCAATTTGAGCCGGTGTGGTTGTGTTGGAGCCGGTCAAAACCGTTTTGAGCCGTTGTTCTGGTTTGAGTCCAGTTTGAGCTGGTCAAACCCGGTTTGAGCCAATCTGGTCCGATTTAAGCCTTTCTGTTCGGGTCTGAGCCGGTCAACACCGGTTTGAGAGGGTCTGGTCCGGTTTGAGTCCAGTTTGAACCGGTCAACACCTGTTTTAGCCGGTCTGGTCCGGTTTGAGTCCGGTTTGAGCCGGTCAAAACCGGTTTGAGCCGGTCTAGGAGCCGGTCTGGTCCGGTTTGATCCGGTTTGAGGGGGTCTGGTCCGGTTTGAGCCAGTCAAACCCGGTTGGAGCCGGTCTGGTCCGGTTTGAGTCCGGTTGGAGCCGGTCAACTCCGGGTTGAGAGGCTCTGGTCCGGTTTGAGTCTGGTTTGAACCGGTCAACACCGGTTTGAGCCAGTCTGGTCCAGTTTGGGTCCGGTTTGAGTCGGTCAAAACCAGTTTGAGCTGGTCTAAGAGCCGGTCTGGTCCGGTTTGATCCTGTTTGAGCGGGTCTCGTCCAGTGTCAGCCGGTCAAACACGGTTTGATCCGGTCTGGTCCGCTTTGATTCCAGTTTGAGCCGGTCAAATCCGTTTTGAGTCAGTCTGGTTCGGGTTAAGCCAGTCTGGTCGGGTTTGAGCTGGTCATCACCGGTTTGAGTCGGTCAGGTCCGGTTAGATCCGGTTCAAGCCAGTGTGGTCCAGTTTGATCCCATTGAGTTGTTCAGGTCTGGTTTGAGCCAGTCAAAACCGGTTTGAGCCAGTATGGTCCATTTTGAGTACGATGTGAGACCGTCAACACCGGTTTTAGCCAGTCTGGTCCTGTTAGAGCCGGTCTGCTCCGTATTGAGCTGATCAAAACCGGTTTGAGATGGTCTAAGGGTCAGTCTGGTCCGGTTTGATCCGGTTTAAGCCGGGCTGGACCGGTTTGAGCCGGTCTGGTCCGCTTTGAGCCGGTCCAAACCGATTTGATCCGGTCTGATCTGGTTTGATCTGGTTTGAGCTGGTCTGGTTGGGTGTGAGCTGGTCAAAACCGGTTTGAGCCGGTCTGGTCCGGTTTGAGTCCAGTTGGAGTCGGTCAACTCCGGGTTGAGTGCCTCTGGTCTGGTTTGAGTCCAGTTTGAACCAGTCAACACCGGTTTGAGCCAGTCTGGTCCGGTTTGGGTCCGGTTTGAGCCGGTCAAAACCTCTTTGAGCTGGTCTAAGAGCCGGTCTGGTCCGGTTTGATCCTGTGTTAGCGGGTCTCGTCCAGTTTCAGCCGGTCAAACATGGTTTGAGCTGGTCTGGTCCGCTTTGATTCCGGTTTGAGCCGGTCAAATCCGTTTTGAGTCAGTCTGGTCCGGGTTAAGCCAGTCTGGTTGGGTTTGAGCCGGTCATCACTGGTTTGAGTCAGTCAGGTGCGGTTAGATCCGGTACAAGCCGTTGTGGTCCAGTTTGATCCCATTGAGTTGGTCGGGTCTGGTTTGAGCCAGTCAAAACCGGTTTGAGCCGGTATGGTCCATTTTGAGTACGATGTGAGACGGTCAACACCAGTTTTATCCGGTCTGGTCTGGTTAGAGCCGGTCTGGTCCGTATTGAGCCGATCAAAACCGGTTTGAGATGGTCTAAGAGCCAGTCTGGTCCGGTTTGATCCGGTTTAAGCTGGGCTTGACCGGTTTGAGCCGTTCTGGTCTGGTTTGAGCCGGTCCAAACCAATTTGAGCTGGTCTGATCTGGTTTGATCCGGTTTGAGCCAGTCTGGTCGGGTGTGAGCCGGTCAAAACTGGTTTGAGCCGGTCTGGTCCGGTTTGAGTACGGTTGGAGCCGGTCAACACCAGTTTGAGAAGGTCTGGTCCGGTTTGAGTCCGGTTTGAGCTGGTCATAACCGGTTTGAGCATGTCTGGTCCGGTTAGAATCCGGTTTGAGCCTGTCTGGCCCGGTTTGAGCCGTTTTAGCTTTCCTGGTCTGGTTTGAGTCCGGTGAGCTGGTCAAAACCGGTTTGATCCGATTTAAGCAGGTCTGGTTTGGTTTGAGACGTTGATACAGTTTTAGTCCGTGTGGTCAATTTTGAGCCGGTTTGAGCCGGTCTGGTCCAGTTTGAGTCCGATTTGAGCTGGTCAAAACCAGTTTGAGCCAGTCTGCTTCAGTTTGAGATGGTCAAAACTGGTTTGAAATGGTCTGCTCCGGTTTGAGTCCGGTTTGTGCTGTTCAAAACCGGTGTGAGCCGGTCAGGTCCGCTTTGATCCGGTTTGTGCCAGTCTGGTCGGTTTTGATCCGGTTTGAGCCTCTGAGGTCTGGTTTGAGTAGGTCAAAACCGGTTTCAGCTGGTCTTTTCCGGTTTGAGTCCGGTTTGAATCGTTTCAAAACCAGTTTGAGGCGGTCTGGTCCGGTTTGTGCTGGTAAAAACCGGTTTGAGTCCGGTTTGAAGTGGTCAAAACCGGTTTGAGGAGGTCTGGTTCGATTTGAGCCTGTCAAAACCTGTTTGAGCTGGTCTAAGAGTCGGTCAGTTCGGGTTTGATCAGGTTTGAGCCGGTGAAGATCGGTTTGAGCTGGTCTGGTCTGGTTTGAGCCGGTCAAAACCGTTTTCGGAGGGTCTGGTCCAGTTTGAGTCCGGTTTGAGCCGGTCAAGCACGGTTTGTGCTGTTCTGGTCCGGTTTGAGCCGGTTTGAGCCGGTCTGGTGCGGTTTGAGCCTGTCAAAATCAGTTTGAGCTGGACTGGTCCAGTTTGAGCCGGTGTGGTCATGTTTGAGCCAGTCAAAACCGTTTTGAGCCGGTGTTCCGGTTTGAGTCCAGTTTGAGCAGGTGAAACCCGGTTTGAGCCAGTCTGGTCCGATTTAAGCCTTTCTGTTTGGGTCTGAGCCAGTCAACACCGGTTTGAGCCAGTTTGGTCTGGTTTTATCTGGTTTAAGCCTGTCTGGTCCGGTTTGATCCGGTTGAGCCGGTCTGGTCCGGTTTCAGCTGGTCAAAACCGGTTGGAGCCGGTCTGGTCTGGTTTGGGTCTGGTTTGAGCCGGTCTACACCGGTTTGAGCCAATCTGGTCCGGTTGTAGTCTGGTTTGAGCCAGTCTGGTCCTGGTTCATTTTGAGCTGGTGAAAACCGGTTTGAGCCAGACTTGTCCGGTTTGAGCCAGTCGAAACCGGTTTGAGCCAGACTAGTCCGGTTTGAATCTGGTTTGAGCCGTTCAACACCAGTTTGAGCCGGTCTGGTCCGATTTGAGTCTGGTCTGAGCTGGTCAACACCAATTTGAGACGGTCTGGTCCGGTTTGATCCGGTTTAAGCCGTTCTGGTCTGGTTTTATGCGGTTGAGCCGGTCTGGTCCGGTTTGAGCTGGTCAAAACTGGTTTGAGCCAGTCTGGTCCGATTTGAGCTGGTCTGGACCAGTTTGAGTCGGGTTTGAGCCGGACAAAACCAGTTTGAGCTGGTCTCGTCCGATTTGATCCGGTTGAGCGGTCTGGTCCGGTTTGAGTCTGGTTTGAGCCGGTCCACACCTGTTTGAGCCGGTCTACTCCGGTTTGAGTCCGGATTGAGTTGGTCATAACCGGTTTCAACCGGTCTGGTCCGCTTTGAGCCGGTCAAAACCTGTTTGAGCCGGTCTGGTCCGTTTTGATACGGTTTGAGCGGGTGTGGTCCAGATTGTGCCGGTGAAACCTGGTTTGAGCCAGTCTGGTCCGGTTTGAGTCCGGTTTGAGCCGGTCAAACCCGGTTTGAGCCAGTCTGGTCCGGTTTAAGCCTGTCTGGTCGGGTTTGAGCCGGTCAAAACCGTTTTCAGCCGGTCTGTTCCGGTTTGAGTCCGGTTTGAGCCGGTCTGGTCTGGTTTAGCTGGTTTGAGCTTGTCTGGTCCGGTTTGAGTCCGGTTTGAGCCGGTCAAATCCGGTTTCAGGCGGTATGGTCCGTATTGAGCCAGTTAAAACCGGTTTCAGCAGGTCTGTTGCAATTTGAGCCCCTAAAAACCAGTTTGAGGCAGTCTAATACGGTCAAAACAGGTATGAGCCGGTCTGCTCCGGTTTGATCGGTTTTGAACCGGTCTGGTCTGGTTTGTGATGGTCAAAACCGGTTTGATCCGGTTTAAAGCCGGTCTGGTCCGGTTTGATCCGGTTGAGCTGGTCTGGTCTGGATTGAGACGGTCAAACCGTGTTTGAGCCGGTCTGTTCCTGTTTGAGTCCGGTTTGAGCCATTTAAAACCGGTTTGACCCGGTCTGGTCCTGTTTGAGTCAGGTTTGAGTCAGTCAAAACCGGTTTGAGGCTATCTGGACCGGTTTCAGCTGGTCAAAAGCGGTTTGCGACCATTTTGAGACGGTCTGGTCCAGTTTGAGCCGGTCTGGTCAGATTTGATCCGGATGAGCCGGTACGGTCTGGTTTGAGCCAGTTAAAACCGGTTTGAGACGGTCTGGTCCGGTTTGATCCGGTTTGAGGGGGTCTGGTCCGGTTTGAGCCAGTCAAACCCGGTTGGAGCCGGTCTGGTCCGGTTTGAGTCCGGTTGGAGCCGGTCAACTCCGGGTTGAGAGGCTCTGGTCCGGTTTGAGTCTGGTTTGAACCGGTCAACACCGGTTTGAGCCAGTCTGGTCCAGTTTGGGTCCGGTTTGAGTCGGTCAAAACCAGTTTGAGCTGGTCTAAGAGCCGGTCTGGTCCGGTTTGATCCTGTTTGAGCGGGTCTCGTCCAGTGTCAGCCGGTCAAACACGGTTTGATCCGGTCTGGTCCGCTTTGATTCCAGTTTGAGCCGGTCAAATCCGTTTTGAGTCAGTCTGGTTCGGGTTAAGCCAGTCTGGTCGGGTTTGAGCTGGTCATCACCGGTTTGAGTCGGTCAGGTCCGGTTAGATCCGGTTCAAGCCAGTGTGGTCCAGTTTGATCCCATTGAGTTGTTCAGGTCTGGTTTGAGCCAGTCAAAACCGGTTTGAGCCAGTATGGTCCATTTTGAGTACGATGTGAGACCGTCAACACCGGTTTTAGCCAGTCTGGTCCTGTTAGAGCCGGTCTGCTCCGTATTGAGCTGATCAAAACCGGTTTGAGATGGTCTAAGGGTCAGTCTGGTCCGGTTTGATCCGGTTTAAGCCGGGCTGGACCGGTTTGAGCCGGTCTGGTCCGCTTTGAGCCGGTCCAAACCGATTTGATCCGGTCTGATCTGGTTTGATCTGGTTTGAGCTGGTCTGGTTGGGTGTGAGCTGGTCAAAACCGGTTTGAGCCGGTCTGGTCCGGTTTGAGTCCAGTTGGAGTCGGTCAACTCCGGGTTGAGTGCCTCTGGTCTGGTTTGAGTCCAGTTTGAACCAGTCAACACCGGTTTGAGCCAGTCTGGTCCGGTTTGGGTCCGGTTTGAGCCGGTCAAAACCTCTTTGAGCTGGTCTAAGAGCCGGTCTGGTCCGGTTTGATCCTGTGTTAGCGGGTCTCGTCCAGTTTCAGCCGGTCAAACATGGTTTGAGCTGGTCTGGTCCGCTTTGATTCCGGTTTGAGCCGGTCAAATCCGTTTTGAGTCAGTCTGGTCCGGGTTAAGCCAGTCTGGTTGGGTTTGAGCCGGTCATCACCGGTTTGAGTCAGTCAGGTGCGGTTAGATCCGGTACAAGCCGTTGTGGTCCAGTTTGATCCCATTGAGTTGGTCGGGTCTGGTTTGAGCCAGTCAAAACCGGTTTGAGCCGGTATGGTCCATTTTGAGTACGATGTGAGACGGTCAACACCAGTTTTATCCGGTCTGGTCTGGTTAGAGCCGGTCTGGTCCGTATTGAGCCGATCAAAACCGGTTTGAGATGGTCTAAGAGCCAGTCTGGTCCGGTTTGATCCGGTTTAAGCTGGGCTTGACCAGTTTGAGCCGTTCTGGTCTGGTTTGAGCCGGTCCAAACCAATTTGAGCTGGTCTGATCTGGTTTGATCCGGTTTGAGCCAGTCTGGTCGGGTGTGAGCCGGTCAAAACTGGTTTGAGCCGGTCTGGTCCGGTTTGAGTACGGTTGGAGCCGGTCAACACCAGTTTGAGAAGGTCTGGTCCGGTTTGAGTCCGGTTTGAGCTGGTCATAACCGGTTTGAGCATGTCTGGTCCGGTTAGAATCCGGTTTGAGCCTGTCTGGCCCGGTTTGAGCCGTTTTAGCTTTCCTGGTCTGGTTTGAGTCCGGTGAGCTGGTCAAAACCGGTTTGATCCGATTTAAGCAGGTCTGGTTTGGTTTGAGACGTTGATACAGTTTTAGTCCGTGTGGTCAATTTTGAGCCGGTTTGAGCCGGTCTGGTCCAGTTTGAGTCCGATTTGAGCTGGTCAAAACCAGTTTGAGCCAGTCTGCTTCAGTTTGAGATGGTCAAAACTGGTTTGAAATGGTCTGCTCCGGTTTGAGTCCGGTTTGTGCTGTTCAAAACCGGTGTGAGCCGGTCAGGTCCGCTTTGATCCGGTTTGTGCCAGTCTGGTCGGTTTTGATCCGGTTTGAGCCTCTGAGGTCTGGTTTGAGTAGGTCAAAACCGGTTTCAGCTGGTCTTTTCCGGTTTGAGTCCGGTTTGAATCGTTTCAAAACCAGTTTGAGGCGGTCTGGTCCGGTTTGTGCTGGTAAAAACCGGTTTGAGTCCGGTTTGAAGTGGTCAAAACCGGTTTGAGGAGGTCTGGTTCGATTTGAGCCTGTCAAAACCTGTTTGAGCTGGTCTAAGAGTCGGTCAGTTCGGGTTTGATCAGGTTTGAGCCGGTGAAGATCGGTTTGAGCTGGTCTGGTCTGGTTTGAGCCGGTCAAAACCGTTTTCGGAGGGTCTGGTCCAGTTTGAGTCCGGTTTGAGCCGGTCAAGCACGGTTTGTGCTGTTCTGGTCCGGTTTGAGCCGGTTTGAGCCGGTCTGGTGCGGTTTGAGCCTGTCAAAATCAGTTTGAGCTGGACTGGTCCAGTTTGAGCCGGTGTGGTCATGTTTGAGCCAGTCAAAACCGTTTTGAGCCGGTGTTCCGGTTTGAGTCCAGTTTGAGCAGGTGAAACCCGGTTTGAGCCAGTCTGGTCCGATTTAAGCCTTTCTGTTTGGGTCTGAGCCAGTCAACACCGGTTTGAGCCAGTTTGGTCTGGTTTTATCTGGTTTAAGCCTGTCTGGTCCGGTTTGATCCGGTTGAGCCGGTCTGGTCCGGTTTCAGCTGGTCAAAACCGGTTGGAGCCGGTCTGGTCTGGTTTGGGTCTGGTTTGAGCCGGTCTACACCGGTTTGAGCCAATCTGGTCCGGTTGTAGTCTGGTTTGAGCCAGTCTGGTCCTGGTTCATTTTGAGCTGGTGAAAACCGGTTTGAGCCAGACTTGTCCGGTTTGAGCCAGTCGAAACCGGTTTGAGCCAGACTAGTCCGGTTTGAATCTGGTTTGAGCCGTTCAACACCAGTTTGAGCCGGTCTGGTCCGATTTGAGTCTGGTCTGAGCTGGTCAACACCAATTTGAGACGGTCTGGTCCGGTTTGATCCGGTTTAAGCCGTTCTGGTCTGGTTTTATGCGGTTGAGCCGGTCTGGTCCGGTTTGAGCTGGTCAAAACTGGTTTGAGCCAGTCTGGTCCGATTTGAGCTGGTCTGGACCAGTTTGAGTCGGGTTTGAGCCGGACAAAACCAGTTTGAGCTGGTCTCGTCCGATTTGATCCGGTTGAGCGGTCTGGTCCGGTTTGAGTCTGGTTTGAGCCGGTCCACACCTGTTTGAGCCGGTCTACTCCGGTTTGAGTCCGGATTGAGTTGGTCATAACCGGTTTCAACCGGTCTGGTCCGCTTTGAGCCGGTCAAAACCTGTTTGAGCCGGTCTGGTCCGTTTTGATACGGTTTGAGCGGGTGTGGTCCAGATTGTGCCGGTGAAACCTGGTTTGAGCCAGTCTGGTCCGGTTTGAGTCCGGTTTGAGCCGGTCAAACCCGGTTTGAGCCAGTCTGGTCCGGTTTAAGCCTGTCTGGTCGGGTTTGAGCCGGTCAAAACCGTTTTCAGCCGGTCTGTTCCGGTTTGAGTCCGGTTTGAGCCGGTCTGGTCTGGTTTAGCTGGTTTGAGCTTGTCTGGTCCGGTTTGAGTCCGGTTTGAGCCGGTCAAATCCGGTTTCAGGCGGTATGGTCCGTATTGAGCCAGTTAAAACCGGTTTCAGCAGGTCTGTTGCAATTTGAGCCCCTAAAAACCAGTTTGAGGCAGTCTAATACGGTCAAAACAGGTATGAGCCGGTCTGCTCCGGTTTGATCGGTTTTGAACCGGTCTGGTCTGGTTTGTGATGGTCAAAACCGGTTTGATCCGGTTTAAGCCGGTCTGGTCCGGTTTGATCCGGTTGAGCTGGTCTGGTCTGGATTGAGACGGTCAAAACCGTGTTTGAGCCGGTCTGTTCCTGTTTGAGTCCGGTTTGAGCCATTTAAAACCGGTTTGACCCGGTCTGGTCCTGTTTGAGTCAGGTTTGAGTCAGTCAAAACCGGTTTGAGGCTATCTGGACCGGTTTCAGCTGGTCAAAAGCGGTTTGCGACCATTTTGAGACGGTCTGGTCCAGTTTGAGCCGGTCTGGTCAGATTTGATCCGGATGAGCCGGTACGGTCTGGTTTGAGCCAGTTAAAACCGGTTTGAGACGGTCTGGTCCGGTTTGATCCGGTTTGAGGGGGTCTGGTCCGGTTTGAGCCAGTCAAACCCGGTTGGAGCCGGTCTGGTCCGGTTTGAGTCCGGTTGGAGCCGGTCAACTCCGGGTTGAGAGGCTCTGGTCCGGTTTGAGTCTGGTTTGAACCGGTCAACACCGGTTTGAGCCAGTCTGGTCCAGTTTGGGTCCGGTTTGAGTCGGTCAAAACCAGTTTGAGCTGGTCTAAGAGCCGGTCTGGTCCGGTTTGATCCTGTTTGAGCGGGTCTCGTCCAGTGTCAGCCGGTCAAACACGGTTTGATCCGGTCTGGTCCGCTTTGATTCCAGTTTGAGCCGGTCAAATCCGTTTTGAGTCAGTCTGGTTCGGGTTAAGCAGTCTGGTCGGGTTTGAGCTGGTCATCACCGGTTTGAGTCGGTCAGGTCCGGTTAGATCCGGTTCAAGCCAGTGTGGTCCAGTTTGATCCCATTGAGTTGTTCAGGTCTGGTTTGA